>NC_056737.1:990930062-991037562 GCF_019279795.1 Protopterus annectens | reverse complement strand
TCAGCAAGTTCCAGTTCCCTGACATTTTAGCCAAAACGGATACGCCTGTTTTACACATGCTGCTTCCAGTGCGTGTAGCCTTAGAAATAAAAGAACCGACTAAGTTAAACTGTCAGCTAGATCCACTGAATATTAAATCCCCAGCAATTGTTATTCCCCAAAACTTAGTCTTGATACAAGTTACCTACCAGTTGCAAGTTCAAACTATAAGGAGACTCTCCCATCATAGTGCACATTTCCCCCTCCATAGTACTTATTTTCTATTACACACAATCACATATATTTTCCTTTTTATACACTACTTAAGTACTGCACGTTTCATACTCTTCCCCCCTTTTTAAATTATACTAGTATGAACATAAAAAACATACTAGCCTGAGCTATATAGCACTGCTATACATGAGACAAAGACAATAAAAACATATATAATCAGTAGATAGGTGCACTGTTTAATGGGTCCTTTTAATCTTATCGCTAGTCTCAACTTTTCTTTAAGTTGAACAATGACTACACTAAAACACCTCTACATAAATACTTGTATCTGGAGTTTTCTTCCATTGTCCTCCACTAAAGAGGGACTGGATTTTCAATCCACTTGGACTACCCTGGATAACAAATGTTAAGTAAATTAATTCCAGAGATGGAAAAATCAAAACCATGTAGGTTCTCTGTTACTGCTTCCCCTACCACAATATTATGAGATATGGAAATTCTAACAAATATATTTTTTTTTAATTCCAACACTGCTAGCTTGGGAGAGATGCTCCTACAGTCAACATGTCTGCAAGCAAAATACTACCAAAAAAAAAAAAAAAACAGCTTCTTAAAGCACTGCAAGTTCTACAACTACATGTCAACACAAAGAAGCTGTGCTAAATTCTTAACAGAGTTTTGTACTCCTTGTTGAGATTATTTTTTCTTATCCTTCCAGCTTGTTTATTCTTGCCTGTACAATCTCGACACTGGAGACCTCTACCTTCCATACTCCCACATGCCTTGTGGCTAAATTTCTTAATATGTTCTTTTAGCCTGGCACACGGCTAGACACATGCTGTCCTGCACCTGACCTGACTCCCCTATTTTCTGCATACTACACTCCTTTCTGAAAATAACTTCCTACAGTTAAGTAATTTTTCCCCACTAATTTTTCTTTCTTACATACAACTGTACACCTTTCCTATAATCCTCTACGCTACAAAGCAAACCTGCAGGACCCTACCTGACCCACCTGTACCCTTCCCATTATTTTCGATCAATTTCTTCCCGTCCCTCTTATGTCGACACTCTCCACCATAACACAATAAAGTTATAGGACCCTGATGTACCGTTGCGCCATCTAATCTGTCAATCCCTCTGTAATTCACTTAAACCCACTCACATAAGTTTCTAAAGCAGAAATGATAGTTTGACACCTCAGCAGGATGTTTTGTTACCAGGAAGTGAAGTCAGAATCGGTTGAAGTGTTGTCTAGGACATAAATTAATTACTTAGCAAATTCACATAAAAAAGAAGTAAACAAAACAAAAAAAAGCAATGTGCTCCCTTTAACGCTAGATTGCATTTTTATAACATTTACACAAAGCTTGAAGCAGCTGTGCCAGGCACCAGTGCTGTAGTATTTAACAGCCAAACAGCAGCAGCCCTAATAATGAGTCACCAGAGGGTGAGGTCCACCAGTCGATCACCTTCCTGATAAATGACCAAAACATCTGTGTGAATGGGATGCCTCTATGTGAATGGGATGCCTCTATGTTTTAGCATTATATTTCTACTGGACGTTCTGTTGCACAGCCAGATTATCAGTATGTGAATGCAGTTACATAACCAAATATCCATTTCAACAACCTTTTCATGAAGTGACATGGTAAACAAACCTAGTTACTGTCAACTTTTCTTTAAAGATGCAGTTACACCAACATCACTACTTAACATGTAGATTACCAAACTCTACACTCTCATTACTTCTAAAAGAAAAACAAACGCACAAGCTACAATTAAAATACACAGACTGCAAATAACCTTACATACAGTGTCATAAGGCAGACATGAAAACATGAAAATTAATTAAGTTAATGATATATGGTTTAGAAAAATAATCATATTTCTTGACCAGTCTCCTGTCTTACAAATATCTATTTACATGGTTTAATCATGAATTACCAAGGTAACAACTAGTTTGCTGAGCATACACACAGAATCAATTTGAAAAATACCCAAGTCTCAACAGTAAGGTTTGAGAAACTTTGGGAGACATTCTCACATTAAGACGCAGCTTTTTCTAGCTCATAGCTTTGAGATAACACTTAAAAATAAATGAATAATCGAACTTCTTCCAGCCCTTATTCTTCACTTTGATGCAGTTTCTTCTACAAACATGCATATCTGGACCGTTCACGTAATTCTATCTTGATTTGTTTAGCAGGGTATTGCACTGATCTCTATGGACAGTTTACAGGCACAGCCCAGATGACTAGGACCATGAGCAATGAATAAAACATTTACAGATACAAGGATATGCTATAAAACATGCACACATTTACAGATGCAATATGCTACAACATTTAGCTTAAAAAGCAGTTTACAATGTCAAAACATGGATGGTAAAGTAGAATTATGCACAGCAGGGCTTCCTGGAGAAGATGTAGTCAGAATAACGGAGATGGCTTATGCTACACGGACAGCAGCATATCATATTAAGATGTACGGCGACATTAGAACAGGAGATTGAATAGTTCCAGGAAAGGATACCATAAGAAGAACACAGAGAAATGGTGAGAATGGTGACCGAGGCATGCACAGGAAGAGGAAGAATGAGATGTGGAGAGAAAAGGGAGGTACGGCAAGTGAGTGGAAATAGAGAAGTGTATTCTTTCCCCCACTGCAGTACGTTCTCGGATTTGGAATATGCAGGGGGTGTAAGGGGCACAGCCCTCCTGCAAAAACATTCATTTTTGTGTCATTTGACTTTTCGATCTACTTTTGTGTTTGACTTTTAGGAAAGTTAATCATATGGTCTTAATTATATGAAGTTTGACTTTCTGTTGAGTCGATCTTCTGAAGTAGATCCAGTCCTGGAAGTCTCCAATTGAGAGAAGAATGGAGAGGTACAGTTTAGACGCTAGGATGGAGAATGCATGGTCAGTGCAATGAAATTTAGTTTTTGGAGTTTACGGGTGCGCTGAGATTTAAAGATATCCCAGAGATGATTTTTGTCAAATCACTCAGGCATGTGTATTGCTCTTTTGTATAGTAAGAAACAATTTTACACTTAAATCCCAGAGGTGTGATAGGAGAAAGAGGGAGGTAACTGGGACACATTTTTGGGGGGGATGTAATGACTTGACAGATTTTAAAGTGATCTGCCAACTTTTATATATATATATATATATATATATATATATATATAAATAAATCTATCTCGCAGCATTCAGTGAGTCAAGTGCCACAATGTATTTTCAAGTTTGCCCTTCCTTTCTTTTTTGGGGTGTTTTCTTAATAAAAAATTTTGCAAACTTTTATTAAACCATGGTCTAAAATTTAGCTTTTCCAGTTGTGATGTTACCATAAGGCAATGTGAGCTAAGTCTACAGACTTCAATGGGGCACCATTGTACACCCACAACAGATGCTTTGCCTATGCCTTTATCACGGAGGCTAAACTTCCTCGTTTTTCCTCAGTGATATCAGTGCAAGGAAAAAACAGTTTAGAATTCATTTTAAATATGAAGGTTGTGACCAAAATATTTCCTGACGGGGGAATATGCTGTTAGGGAATTTATGCAATACATGCAGTTGTGCAAAGGTAGTTTTCAAAATAGTGGCAAATCACTTTAAAATTTTCCTAGAAGCAATTTTGTCAGAAATGTTAGGAGTAACAGAATAATTTTCTTAGTTACGACTATTGCATAAACATTAGGCCTGCGTTTAATGATATTGGAATTAAAAAAACGTAATTACAAGAAAACGAAAATCTAAAGCAACTGTAACCGAAATACTGAATATTGTAAAGGACATAAGGAACAAGAGGCAAGATATTTAAAAACAGAAAAGCAAATTACGTAAAAATAGACAGACTATGGGAACAATACATGCGGAATAATGTTACACATAAGGATTTTTTTTTTGTTTTGTAGGGAAGGCAGGAATTAAGCAATTTATGTAATGCTGGAGTGAATGAATATTGTTAAAAAGAAATCACATATATTGCATGAAAGTAAACAATAGAAAAATCATAGTAACGTGTACCCACGTCATGTAATAAATTTAATAAGGATATCTGAAAAAATTACACACTCACCATTTCCCATTGTTCTATAAAATTTTTCTTTACGCTACCTTTCTTTCAGTTGCTCAGCTACATTTCTCCAATCCACTAGGATCAATATGGAATATAAAGCCAAGTAGGGTACTTGTGTATTATCGCAACCAGATTTGTAACCTCCTGTAAATCAAGTTTCCATGAAAAGACTTAAGACAAACGGGTGTGCAAACGCCTAATTACTGTTTTTTCGCAATGGTTATGAAAGATGAACATGAACAAGCAAGGAAAGCAAGAGAGTTTGTCAACCAACTGCAAACGGACGTTTTGCATCAATCGTGTTGTAAAACGCACACCGAACCACGTTGTGTCCTAAAATTGGCCAGATAACCCATGTAAAAGGGAAGTTGTATGTATCTTATTTCTTTCTTTTACTTTTTAATTCAGATTCCTACATCAACTGTTGAGAAACAGTTGCTCAGAAACACTTGTACCGATTAACTACTGTAATGTAGTACTGTCCTGACACCTAGTAGAATGGAATAATGGACACTGAACCAAAGTATCACTTTTCTGCATTTCTCATCAGCGGTCCGTGCCCCTAAGTTTCTGATCAGTGTTAGTGTGACAGCAGAGAAATACTTCTGTATGGGAACAAAATGTGCCTAAAACTGATGTTAAGGCAAACGTTCACATAACTTCATAGAACCAGAAAAACTGACTCTAGAAGTGATGGAAATATGTCAACACTGACTTGCAGGCAAGCAGCTTGCATTTTGCTTTAAGTAAGCATTTTCATTCCGCGAACTACAGGGTCAGCTTAATTTTTGGTTAATGAGGTAAAGCTAAATAAAACGTTTACTGTTCTTCACTTCAGTAAATGTAGATAAGAAGAAATGTTTCACAGGAGTGCAAACATGATTTACAGGAATCTGGTTGCGATAATACACAAGTACCCAAAGTAGTTTAGCTTTAAAGCATCTTCTCCCTAGTAAAAGTGTAGTAAAAAGACCTACAGATTGCAAAGGTATACTTCAATGTCATAGTTTTGAAAAAGACACCAGCTGAATTTCTTGTACATTTCTGCAATGGCAGCCTTAACTGAAATGGATCCCTAGGTGAAGGGCTCCATTTTGCCCCGCTCTCCAAGGACACCAACATACCTCCCCTACCCTATAAGATGCAACAGTTTGAAGGCCCAGTTTATAAGGTTATAATACTTAAAATGACAAACGAGCTTCATGTAGTAAAAGAAAACCAGAATGGATGCAAGTTCATTAAATGTTGCGCTCTTTTATATGACTATTAATGTTAACATTCATAGAAACAATCCAACAGTCACCAAAAATTCTAGCAGAAACACAACAGAGGTGTAGAAGTAGTATAAATGCTTTCCTTTCAGTACATCATAAAATGTCAACAGCAAATAATGGGGTCCGAATGGAGAGATGTCAGCAAGCAAAGGAGAGTAGTACCGCTGAAATTGAATTCATCCTCAAGTCTTGATGAGTACCTTCATGAGCTGGACCCTGTTTTTCATAAAATCTCACCAAGACGACACAGATATATACACTGTATTTTATATAGCATTTATCATGCACAGAAGTAGGTCAAAAATTAAAAAAGATAGATGGGTGCACAAGACCCAGGATAACAAAGTGTCCAACCCTGGTAGGCACACTGGTGTTAGGACTGCAAAAAACAACAGTGTAGAATCCTCAAAATACGGAAACATTCCTACAATGGGGTTAGGCCAGGCCCAGGGGGAGGATGGCCCCCCTATTGTAGAAGTAGCAGTCCACAAAAACTGGTAGGTCAAAGAAGAGCCATAAAGACGACAGAGTGGACTATTGCGGATAAGAAAAAAATTATGTATTGTTACTTCTGTTTGTGTCTTTCGGCTTTTCCTGGTTAGAGGTCGCCACAGCGGAAATCCGGTCCGCTAATGATGCGTAAAAATCAACTACCAATCCCAGAATTTCCAGATACAAGATATACAAAAAGACAGAGAAATCAGAGGAAAGAAAAATACTTCCACAAGAAAAACTGTCAGAAGTCTCAGATAAAAATTTGTGAAAAACATTATACAGACCAAGAATTTTGATCTGTTTGGAAAAAGAAGCATCTGAGGAAGAGCGAATATATAAACAAAACCTAGAGATTTTTGAAAAGTATAAAAAAGAAATATAGACATAAGAAAGAAACAGAGATTTGATATGGTTCAATATTTATGCAAAGTTGAAAGCCAAATTAATCAATACAAAAAAGGCAGCCTCAAAGGTATTCAAAAGAGAAATATGGGCAAAGGCATCTAGATATAGAAAATTTCACAATAAATATCACAACGAGGGAATGTGGAAAAAAAGATTAAAGTAGAAATTAAAAAATAGAAGCTGAAGTTATAGAATGCCTGCAAAGTGAGGGACCTGGTGTAGAAGGTCTAACATAAGTTACATCACAGCATGATGGAACGAGTCCCCAAAGTAAGGAGTAACAGGAAGATCAGGAGACATCTGAAGAATAATAAATATGGACATCAGCAAGAAAAAAAAATCTAATATGGTGCAATATTTATGCAAATGAAAAAGCAAAACTAAATCAATACAAAAAGAGCAGCACCAAAGAAATTTGAAGAGAAATACAGGCAAAGGAATATGGACATGGAAAACGTTACAATACAAAAATTAAGACGAGAAAGAGGAATACAAAAATTAAGAAGAGAAAGAGGAAAAGTAGAAAAGAAGATTAGTAATGGAGAAGTTACGGAAATAGAAACTGAGGTTATGGAATACCTGCGAAGTGAAGGATTCAGTGTAGAAAATCTAACTCCGAAAGTACCTCAGCAGGGCAGAGCAACAGACATCCAAATTAAGGAGAAACCAGTGGAACAGGAAGCAACCGGTCATGAAGATATACTGGTTTCCTATAGAAAGCTCCAAAATAAATGTTCACGAAGCTGGACAGCAAGGGAAGGAACAGGAAACTGTGGGAACTCTGGAGCAGTCAATGCTGAGGAGTGATAGGCCAGTGAGTCCCCATATGACAGAGCAGTGGGTGGCACATGATAAAATTGAAGAGAAGGTACCACAGGAAGATGCTATAGAACTTTCTACAGAATGCCCGCAGAAAATGGAGAACAAAAAACTGTGCCCTCCATTTATAAGAGAAGAGTTGCTTGATTTAATAGAGATAGATAGGGGTCTACTTAAAAACACTGAAATTTCATAACACTGAAATTCATAACATTGAGACCATAACATCGAAAATTCAAAACACAACCCAAAACAATGAAAACTCAGAACATTGAAAGTGTGCTTCATAACATTGAAAACTACAACGCACGTGTAAATAACATTCCCTTCCCTATAACACCACCTAACACTTTCTACTACATTTCTGCAGGGGGGCAAGCCCCCCTGCACCCCCATGTGGGGGGCTCTGCCCCCACACCACCGTACAGTTGGCATATTTATAGGGGTGCAAGGGGGCTTGCCCCTTGCAGAAACATAGTAGAAAGTGGGTTTGTTAGGTGTTGTTATAGGGGGAGGGGATGTTATTTACATCTGCATTGTAATTTTCTGGAGGTTACGAAGCCCACTTTCAATGTTCTGAGTTTTCATTATTTTGGGTTTTCGGTGTTTTGCATTTTCAACGTTATGGTCTCAATGTTATGAATTTCATCTTTATAAAATTTCAATGTTTTGAAGTAGACCCACAGATAGACATATTAACATCAAAGAAATAGACTGAAGGTCAACAAAACCCAAAAAGTCAGAAGTTTGATAAAACAAATGAACACAGTAATTAGAACTGTCCATAGAGATCCATGCAATATAAATGATGTAAACAGGATATATTACTGTGCAGCTAAATTAATAACAGATAAAATTCTACCACAAGAACACAGGGTAGTAAGGGAAAGGAAGGGGCGAAACGGAATGCCATCGTGGAAGTATCGAACAGAGAAACCTATAAAGCAGTTAAGACAAGAAGTGTCACTGTTAGGAGTATAGAAGAGGGAGAAGATCAACAAAAATATTCAAAGAGAGACGCGATAAAAGTAATGTGCAGTATTCTAACGGATCAGGACCCATCATGCATTGCTGCAAATAATAAACTAAAAATATCAGCACAGGCAGAAAAACGTAGAAGATACACAAATATAAAGGAAAACTACAAAATAATTTATTTATTTATTTATTTTACATTTGTTAACCGGGCTGGTCTAGCTGGATACATATCCGTTTTCAGTAGAGGCCCGAGGAGAAAAGCTCCAATACACAATAGAAGTACATAATTAAAATGCAAGATTCAAAGTATTGTTACAACAAGAGAATATAGCTTACATATGCAGGAATGAAAATTTACATAGATGTTATATAAGACAAAAGGACAGACAGGAAATTATAAGCAATTTACTGATGACCCCAAAAAGTTTGATAGATAATTGGGAAACAAGGTAAAAGGAAATGAAAGACCGCCAAAAAAGAAGAAATAAATTCATTTTGGAGAAGTATTTCTGAATATCCTGTGGAAAATAAAGATGCTAAATGGACAGAAGTAAAGTATAGGCAGTTTAAAGGTAAAGGATATGAAATGGCATGAAGTAGCAGCTAGAGAGATTGAAACAAAGTTTAGAAAAGAACAAATCGGAAAACACCGGGTCCAGACACAGTACCTAACTTCCAGTTAAAGTACTAACATCTCTGCACGTAGATTTAGCCAAGAGTAAGAACTATTTATATGCACACCCCGAACAGACACCAACTTGGTTAGCACGAAAAACATGCTCCTACTTAAAAGCTATCCTAAAATTTATAGGCCAGTAACTTGCATTCCAACTATGTACAAAACTATACACCGGAATTGATGCTGACAGTTTATAATCATTTAGAAGAAAACTCGATTATAGCAACAGAACAAAAGGGTAATAAAACAAAGTCATACGGAACAAAGGATCATCAGCTGCTAAATAAGTCATAATGGAGAACTGTAAAAAGGGAAAGAACGCAAGTATGGCATGGATAGATTACAAAAAAGCATCAGATAGTATCCCACATTCATGGATGAAAACAGAGTGCTTAAAATGTGTAAGATACACCCTACACTGACCAACTACATAACAGTGACAGATCACTATGCAATTAAGCCATGATAAAAAGGGCAAATTGTTATTCCAGGGATAAAAATCCAAAGAGGGATATTCCAGGGTGACTCCCATCACCTCTGCTATTCTGTCTTGCTCTTAACCCATTAAGCTGTCTAACAAATTAGGCCATGGCTATAATCTGATTCGTAGAAAACAGCAAAATGTAAAGACTTATCTTCTCTTTGTCGATTTAAAACTGTATAGCTCATCAGAAGAGGAACTGAAAGCACAACTTGCAAGTTGTCAAAACGTTTTCAGATTTTTATTTTATTTTATTTATTTAACATTTGTTTCCCGGGAAAGCTCAACTTTGAACAAAGCCAATTTTCATCGGAAGCCTGGGGAGAAACGCTCTAGATGCATGTCTTTGTAATGTGGGAGGAAACCGAAACCCACACGAATGCAGGGAGGACATGTAGACGTAGACTCCACAAAGAAGGCACTCCAGCCGATAATTGAACCAGAGAACCTCTTGCTGTGAGGTGACAATGCCACCACTGCACTGTCCTATGATGACATAAGAATGTCATTTGGTCTTGATAAGTGTGCAAAAGCAACCTTTACAGCTGGAAAACTGCAGCACCAAGAAAAAGTCAGTTTTGGACAAAAATGCGATATAAAAGAACTTGAGCACGAGGGAGTGTATAAATATTTGGGACTTGATGAAGACTCAATAAAACATTAACAAATGCGAATAAAACTTAGTGAGGAATATTTCAGAAGACTTGAATTAATCCTGAAAACAGCAGTGACATCTAGGAATAAAATTCAAGCTATAAACCAATTTGCTCTTCCTGTCCTAACTTACAGTTTTGGAGTCAATGACTGGCCCCAAAACATGTTGGCTAAATTAGACAGGAAAACAAGAAGGATGCTTCATGTTCACCAAATGACTTGTAAAAATCTGTGCATACCAAGATTATACATTCCCCGTTCCGAAGAAGAAACAAGCCTCCTTGAAACTGATTATATGTACAGATCTGCAATCTTGGGACTGCACACATATCTGCTGACCTCACAGGACTCAACGTAGTGAAAATTTTGAAACATGAGCAGAATAAATCTAAGATGACTTCCCTGCTTAGTCTAGAATAAGCATATCGATGTCAAGCAAGAATGAAAATCAAACCAGAAGTAGATAAAAAAAAGGTGGCAACTAAATGTGCCAAAAAACAAGAAAGAATATAAGGTGAAGGATCAGATAAGAAGGCAAGAAATGTGGAAAATGCATAAATACGGTTGTAAGTATAGAAAACTTCTGTAAGAACCTCATGTTGATCAGGATCACATGCAGGAATGGTTAAGAAAAAGCGAATTCAAACCAAAAGGTGAAAGGTTAATACTGGTGTCCCAAGACAGTGGGCTATGCACACACGGGTTTACAAAGTCCATTGAACATATGGAAGAAACAGACAAATGTAGGTTTTGTAAAAGAGAACTGGAAACAGTCGCACACTTTTTGCTGGTTGTCTCATACTAATGGCAGAAGGATTGTATACTGAAAAGCATAATAAAGTGCCAAGACTGTTGCACTGGGGATTGTGCAAACATTATAGTATTGAAATAGATGAAAAACACTGGAAACATGAGCCACATAGCATCATAGAAAATGATTAAGTTTACATCACACGGGATCACCCATCATAAAAGGGTTCTCATCCAGGAAAAAAAAAAAAGAGGTCATCGTTCCACTCTACCCAACACTCAGTAGACCCATTATAGAGTATAACGCCCCTTTGGAATGTACCTCACAAGACATTTGCAGCAGCTGGAAAGGCCACAGCAAAATGTAAAGACTTACCTTCTCTTTGTCGATTTAAAACTGTATAGCTCATCAGAAGAGAAACTCACAAGACATTTGCAGCAAAATTTGCAACTCACAAAGAGTATTACTGGACTCAAACCAATGCCCTACACTGACCGTCTCAAAAACCTCCAGCTTTACTCCGTAGCATATCACCTACTCTGAGGTGATCTCTGCCTAACATATAAAGCTGTGTCAAACCAAGAGCGGTTGGACATGCTACACCTAAAGAAATCCCAATCCCTCCAAGCTACACGCTCTAGGGACCTAAACCTTGTCACCACAATAAACAGGACATACTGGAGGGATAGATTCCTATCCCAGAGACTTCCCATACTCTGGAACAGGCTACCCATCTATGTCAAGCAAAGTTCTTCATTAGCACTCTTCAAGAAAAATCTTGAAGAGTGGATGGGAAATAGGAAATACACCCCGGGGATCACTTCTGTGTCTCTGCTCAACAGTGGCACAGGAAAACAACTTTCTTGGGTGCCGTAAGCCAGGGAACCTTGTTGGCTAGGCTTACGTAGGCCCTTGGGCCGATAGCCTAGTACCTACCTATGAACCAACAGTTCAAAAGACAGATGCAAGGAAAACCAGATATAGTGATCCATGAAAAGATGACAAAATTAGCACCGATCATTAAAATCGCTACACCCAGTGAGACTACAGTGTCTTGTGTACAGACACAAAGCCATAAAATATCAAGAACTGCAGACAGATTTCTGAGAGCAATGTGGAAGAAAGATACTCACAGTTCCAATAGTAGTATGAGCAACGTGTCTCATAAAAAAAAGAATCTACAATAGTATTCAGATATGTTGGCAATACATGTAACTCCATACGAATTGCAGGAGTCATTACTAGGCACATTATGGGTGCTGCGAAAAGCACTTCTGGCTGACATCAAAGACTGAAACAATACCAGTTTCATGAACTTTAACCTTACCTTGACTTAGGAATGGGGTCCATTCCCATCATGGTAACAGAAACCCAAAAGACTTGGAGAAATTAAAAAACAAATACCCAAGGTGGAACAATATTAGCAGCAGTCCAAGTTGTAAATATCACAGACAAGTAATCGAAGAAAAAAAGCATAGTTCATTATAAAACAGGGTTAGCACTTTCACTGTGAAGAGCCATCAGACCATAATTACAAACAGTGAACTAACATTTAAACACCAAGTACCACACAAAACTGTGCCTGCTCAATTACTGCTCAAGACTGCTTTCTTTCTAGTCTTGGAGATTTAACTAGAGATTTGGCAGGTTCCTCTTCATACAGTTATTCACATTTAATTGAGGTGAATGGACCAGAGTGCCTTGGTGATAGAGGTGAATGGACCAGAGTGCCTTGGTGATACAGTAGATTCTAACACCTAACAGGCAGCGGATTACTACTCTGTCTTTGCAAATGTTGACGTTCTCCATACTGAGGAGTGCTTCTAGCATGTGCATAAGATTTAAACTCTTGTCGTTGAGTAGCATAACCCTCACTTTTTTGTTAATTGTGCTGTTTACAGAGGTGGGTTTGACTTTTGAGCCTTGCCTAAAAAAGGCACTATGGGGGCAGCAAGAGCCTTGGCCAGTATTCGAAAGCCTAGGGATGACAGGTGCAAGCCGTCTCTTGCGAAGCAACGCGGCTTGTCGAGCATGTCGTCCCAAGCTGACAGACACTGGATCTCCTTTGAATGACAACAGAAGCTTAGCCAATTGTTGAATTTGTTCATTTTTGCTTTATACTGAGGTATCACTCTTGGTGAGGGCAGGATGCTACTCAGGGTCAGGGTCATACCAGCCTGGGTTACATGATCAGAGAGCTCTTCCATGTCTCATCATGTAGTTCAGGGAGGTACATCTCAGGTCATTCACACCAACGTGAACAATGACAGAGTCATATTTGTACTTGTTCTGGAGTGACCTTTATGCTTGTGTTATGTGGTGGCTTCTGGCTCCCGACAGGCAGCTAACAGTAACCTTCTGCTTGTCCAGCTTAGTGAGTCGGACGTCAGTGTGCCTGACTATAGAGTCACCTATTACCAGTGTGTTAGGTATGATATTTTGCCTTAAGGGCTGTGACTGTGCGGCACACTGATTTTGTGTTTTATGTGTTGTCCGGTTTGTGATGGAAGTGCAGGTTGTTTGGGTGTCTGCTTTGGAGGTCTCTGATGCTTTTGCAGGTTTTTATTTACAGCCTCCGAGTATGATTTTTGTGTATTTATGTGTATGTTTTGCCAGTGCTGTTTTAGTAGGTCTGTAGGTCAAGTAGATAAAATAATTAGATGGGTCGACATCATCACAAAGACAGTGAACCATCAGTGTACGGACACAGAACAGTAAAGCATAAATTACAGTTTAGCAACAAATCAGCAAAGCTAAATTTAAAGTCAACAGCTCACAGAAGATGCCACAAACTGTCACCACACGCACCCAGACACAAGTGCTCACCAGGGTATATTAATCTGGTTTGTAGGGAATGTGAGGAATAACACCATTACTAGGCAGTGCTGCCTCATGCACCTAGACACAGGTGATCAGCAGCCTAGGAAGTAGGGAATATGAAGAATACAGGCAGTGCTGCAACCTGCTGCCTCATGCACCTAGATACAGGTGATCACTAGCCTAGAAGTAGGGAATGCGAGGAATAAGACAGTTATTAGGCAGTGCTGCAATCTGCTGCCTTATGCACCTAGACCTAGACAGAGGTGATCACCAGCCTAGTAAGTAGGGAATGCGAGGAATAAGACAGTTACCAGGCATGTGCCACCATCCGCTGCCACATATGGCTACATGCATGCCATCGTTAGGGTGTATTAGTCCAGATAATAATGGCTGGGAAAAGTAACAGTTACCAACGGAAGTACTTGGCACTGTTGATTTTATTTAATATGCCTTTTTACACGCTTGTAACTTTAACCAATGGCTAGTACAACTACAAACCGGTATAAGCAGTTAATGGTCACTCAACTGGTGTGGTGATACTATTTACAAGTTTATGTGAGGATGGTACAGTTAAATAAAGCTAAGTACATTCCACTGGGCAAAAAGACTGCCCAGAATAAACTGAAAAAGTGAAATTAAGAAAGGAAGCTGTGGATGAGTACACTACAGTACCATTTTGAGTTCAGAAAAGCCATTCACAGATGCATACATCCCTATTCTTGAATGCTTGGGGTCCACTGGCATGCACTAAGTGTGGAGAAAAATGGCTAGTACTAAAAAAACAAAGAGGAGTGCACAACTAACAAAACCATTGTGGTAAGGCATTCAAATCTGAGGATGGGAAGAGTTATACGGATTACAAAAAGTACGACGGGGTGGGGGAAATGCCAGACCAAAATAGAAACTGTTCCTATTTCTTAGCAAGATATATTTGAAGACAGCGGATGTACAAATGTACTTATTTTTCTTGTTCCCACCCCCCATCCCCCCGTTCTTGTTTTGGTGTTAGTGGCTCTGGAATTCCCTGCCCCTCCTGTAAGTCTGTATTAGAACACTCCTCCTGAGTCCATCTCATTTGCTCACTTAACTGAATACAGCGAGATCACATTCTGAGTCTAGTGTTCACTCTACATAATACAGAGAGAAGATTTGAGAAGGCCAACCCATTTAGGTTCTTCCTTCCTCTCTCCTTGCACTTTACTAACAAAATTCATCTGCTTTTACTGTATTTCTGTTTCCTCCTACTTTATTTTGCTTTCGCCTCTTCAAAAGTACTCAATTTTATTTATTCTGCTGCACTTATTACTGCTTGGTAGTAGCCTGATTAAATTGTAACTGTTATTCTAAGCCTTTTGGTTTAATCACTTGGGCTTCATACCGGTTATTTTACATTAAGGTGGTTTGTGGTCTGCACTGTTGCTTACATCCTTCTAAGCTGGGAATTGCTATTTGAAAGCTCAGTGTCTTATTCTAAAAGTGTATTAGTTCTGGTTTAAGCACTTGGGCTTCAGGCCAGTTATTCTACATTAAGAAGGTTTGTGGTCTGCACTCTTGTGGGAGGAAAGGCTGGATTCTGCCCTTCTGAGCTGGGAATTTCTGGTCACAGGCTTATTGTGCCTGCTTATTCAAACTGTTTCTTTCTGAAATTGGTGCGCCTTGCTTGCTGTAGCATAGGACCACACTCAGGCCTGCTGAATCTAGCTTTGTTTGTATAACTTGAGCACTGATCCAGGCCATCTATTTTGGAGAAGGTTCCTCTGCACCCTAGTAGCGGGAGCATACAGTTAAAACTTGTCTTATTGAAGATTGCTGGAACAGGGCTCAGTTTTGAGTTTTTTTCTGGTTAATTGGGTAACTTGTTTAAATCACACCGTTTTCTATTGTTATATATATAAAAAATTGCACTTTATCTGCTTTTACTGCATTTGTGTTTCTTCCTACTTTATTACTAGGGGCACTGACTAAAACTCTGAACTGAGATATACAACAATAAGCATCTTTTTATGCGCACTCAATGTGTCTTTTTGATTGTATCTGCTTTTTTTCTGAAAAAAAAAAAAATATATATATATATATATATATATATATATATATATATATATATATATATATATATATATATATACACACACACACACACACACACATACACACACACACACATATACACACACACATACTTGTTTCCTGCCTTTCTAGGCTAGTATAGTCCAGTTTGTTTTCAGGTTAGTGCTGAATTCAGGGCTGTGTTACAAATCTCTGAGTCTGCCCACACCTTACTTTGATAGAAGGAAGTTTCTCTGTTCACCTGTCAGAGAGGGAAGCTTTGAGCAGCCTATCTGTCCCTGGAAGAGTGGTTTCAGGTCAGTAAGTACTAGTTTATTGGCCATTTCAGGCTAATTTCTCTCTCTTTCATTTTCCTGCTATAAAAAACGCATTTGTCCGGTTTTGCGTGCCGGGCAGAGCCAGTTAGCTAGGGAATAACTATTCCCAGCTTCACCAAGTCGCCTCATCATCAATTTTTCCCCTTGGAACTAGACACACTTTCAACTTAAGCACTCAAGCCATTCATTTCTCAGCCCGGCACTCAAAACTCATAGCAAACACTTATAAAACCCTAGCACTACAGACGGACAAGGATCTCTATTCGACCTTACCGGCCATTCAGTAAAGCAGTTTACTGTACCTATCCAGGCATGTCCAAAGGGCAGTGTACTCTCCAGTCCAACTGGTGAATCTGGGCATTTTGAGGCAATGTAACAACTGCCTCATATACACTGACAACCCTCTCCTCCTACTACCAAATACTAATACATGCGACAGATGCAATTATACAGCTAAACTTGAGGCTAAGCTCACTCAACCCAAGACTGGATCAGACAGTCAAGAGGAGAAGGGAAATACTGGCATCACACCACTAGTCTCACACAGACCCACTAAACTAGCACCAGCAAAAAACACACGTAAATACACGAAAACATACTCTTGAGGCTCTAAATACAAGTCTGGAAAAGCAGCAGAGTCCTCCAAAGCAGACATCCAAGCAACCTCCACCCCCCCCCAACACAAACCATGACATACTTCACAAAACCAGTGTGCCACGCAATCACAGCCCTCAAGGCAAAATAACATACCCAACATACTAGTAATAGGTGACTCTATAGTCAGGCACACTGACGTCCCACTCACTAGGCTGAATAAGGAAAAGGTTACTGTTGAGCTGCATGTCGGGTGCCAGGATCCGCCACATAGCACAAGCACTCAGGTCACTCCAGAACAAGTACAAATACGACTGTCATTGTTCATGTTGGTGTGAATGACCTGAGCCATACCTCCCTGGACTACATGAAGAGAGACATGGAAGAGCTCTCTGGTCACGTAGCCCAGGCCGGTATGATCCTGACCCAGAGTAGCATCCTGCCCTCACCAAGAATGATACCACGGTATAAAGAAAAAAATTATCAATTTCAAAAATTGGCTAAGTTTCTGGTGTCACTCAAAGGGGATCCAGTGTCCGTCTGCCTGGGATGACACGCTCGACATGCCACGCTGCTTCGCTAGAGACGGCTTGCACCAGTCACCCTCAGGTTTTCGTATACTGGCCAAGGCTCTTGCCACCCCCATATTGCCTTTTTAGGCAAGGCTCAAAAGACAAACCCACCACCGTAAATAGCACAAGTAATAAAAATCTGAGGGCAATACCACTCAATGCCAGAAGTCTAAACCTCAAAATGCATGCACTCGAGGCACTCCTCAGTATGGAGAAAATCGATATATGTGCAGTAACTGAAACCTGGTTTAAGGCTCCAGAGAGCACCCCAGCACTACTAGGCTACAACTCATACCATACATTTTGGCCACAGAAACCAGACCGAAATACAAAAGGCGGGGGAGTATCCATATTCATTAAGGATACCCAAACCTCCAGGTTAGTGGCACAGCACGATGCTTCAGATTATCCCCATGCAACTAACAAAGGGCAAAACTGCAATTCAGATTGTAGCTTGCAACAGATCACCCACCATGTCCCAGGACCCCCATTCCGCATTTCTGGAAACACTGGGCAACATAAAGGTCCTACCAAACACCCTAATATTGGGTGATTTCAACTACACAAACATTAACTGGGAGAACTAAAGTACTAACTCCCTTGCCCAACATTTCCTAGAATTTATAAACTCAAACGCCCTGGAACAACTGGTCAACACTCCCACCAGAGGTGACAACATATTGGACATGATCATCACCAACATGGGCAACCGGTGTTCCACATCAGAGGTCAACCTGTCGCTGGTTAGATCGGACCATAAACAAATCACTTTGGATATCCACATTCCACCCCCACCCCCGGACAAGGAAACCACTGTGAAAAACTTTTCAAAAACAAACTTCACGTTACTTAAGACAGACATGGAAAGTTTCAAAGCCCCCATGCTAAAGGATAACGCTGTCCAAGCTGCAAAATCGTTTACTAATGCATTCTACGGCACCTATAAGAATGCATGGATCGTGCTATCCCAAGCAAAACCAAGACTCACTCCTCCAAGAAAAGAAAAGCAGTCTGGTGGACCCCTGCCATAAACAAGCTATACAATAGAAGGGAGGAAACTATTACAATAAAAGAGAGTAAAATCCCAAGAAGGGAAGACATCCCTGATCAATATCAGCAAGAAACTATGATCCCTCATAAAATCGTCCAAGGCGAGCTTTGAAAGAAAACTTGTCCAAGACTCCAAAGATAACCACAAGGCATTCTTTAGCTATGTCAAGAATCTAAGTGGCAATGCTCAAATCTGCTCGTAGTTAGTGCAGAATGGCACAAAATACACTGAACCAACCAATATTGCCAACATCCTGACAGACAGGTTCAGTGCAAACTTCACCCCCCGCTCACCCCCAAAAGGGCCCATAACCATACCAGAAGAATGTAGAGCCCCTGAAATCACAGACACTCAGGTTAAAATAGCCCTATCCAAAGTCAAAAACACAGCATCAATGGGACCGGACGGTGTCCCAGGCTGCATCCTACACGAGCTCAAAGATGAATTAGCCCCTCACCTAAACACACTGTTCAAACTCAGCCTCTCCACAGGCTACGTGCCCACAGAGTGGCGCACAGCAATGGTTATTCCGCTTCATAAAGGTGGAGCCACAATGGACCCCGGGAACTATTGCCCTATAAGCCTGACTAGATTGGTCTGCAAGGCTATGGAGCGCATCATCATGGAACTCATTAACAGAGACACTGGGACCCTCCAAACACTGGACCCTACCCAGTTCGGGTTTGTTGAGGGCAGATCATGCCTCCTTAACCTGGTGGACTTCTTTGAGAGAGTTATCAAGGCTACAGACGAGGGAAAGGTGGTACACACAGCCTACCTAGACCTTGCAAAGGCCTCTGACACCATTCCCCATTCTGGTATTATAGACAAGCTCACAGGCCTGAACATAAACCCTTATGTCACAAGATGGGTTGCCAATTGGCTCACGGACAGAACCACATGGTGAGAGTTGCGGGAGCTAGGTCTGACTCAAAACCGGTTACAAGTGGCATTCCCCAGGGCTCAGTCATAGGACTATGGCTGACCAAGTTCGCAGATGACTGCAAACTAGGGGGTATAATTGACTCACCGGCTGACACAGACATTCTCCAAAAGGGTCTCACTGAGACAGATACCTGGTGTCAAAATCATGGCCTCAAGCTAAATGCCAAAAGGTACATAGTTATTCCCTTTGGAAAAAACAAAGTACCCACAAACTACCACATAGGTGGTAGTCTCCTAAATACAGAAAACGTAATGAGGGATCTGGGGGGACCCAAGTAGATAGTAATCTCTCCTTTGATAATCACATTGCTAAAGTGGTTAGAAAATCCTAATATGTGGCCCACCTAATCACAAAAGGGTTTGCATCCAGATCAAAAGAGGTCATTGTGCCAGTCTACTCATCAGACCCATCATAAGAGTACAATGACCCATTTGGGATGTACCTTACAAGACATCTGCAACAGCTGGAAAGACCACAGAAGTACCTTACCAAGAGGATCAATGGCCTCAAACAGATGCCCTTACGCAACTCAATTGAAGAAACTCCAGCTGTACTCTGTTGCATACCGTCTGCTCAGAGGTGATTTCTGCCTGACATATAAGGCCATGTCCAACCCAGAATTGATGGACATGCTCCACCTAAAGAAAACCTTATCCCCTCAAGCCACACGGTCTAGGGATCTAAACCTCACCACAACAATAAATAGGATGTGCTGGAGGGACAGATTCCTGTCCCAGAGACTTCCCATGCTTTGGAACAAGATTCCAATCTACATTAGGCAGAGCTCCTCACTAGCACTCCAAGAGAAACCTTGACGAGTGGATGGGAAACAAAGTTAACCCCAGGGATCACTTCAGTGGCTTTGCTGGACAGAGGCACAGGGAACTAATCTAGGGGGCGGTGAAAGCCAACACATTCTGGGTAGGCTTATAAATGCCTTCAGGCAGATAGGTTCTGAACCTATGTGCAAAGCATGCTACATGTGACCAAGTCAAAATGCTTTAAAATCTATTACGAATTGAATTGATACTGTCAAAATGACGAAGAAATTAGTCCATGTGAAAATATAACAAAGTGGATTAGTTAAAAATATTGCTAAAACTTTTTCTAGGCATTATGGACATGCCATTACAGAAAAACAGAAAGTTACTGGTTAGCACAGACAACACAGATACCGAATGTAAATCAGTTTTAGAAAGTTACTGGTTAACACAGACAACACAGATACCGAATGTAAATCAGTTTTAGAAAGTTACTGGTTAACACAGACAACACAGATACCGAATGTAAGAAGAATGAACAGTTGCAAGACGTATAAAATACAGCAGGCTTAAGGCCAAGCCAACTACAGGACTTCCTACTGTTATCACGTACAAGGAAACTATAATTGCAGATTTACATGTATTCGGAGACACACAAACTGAGGCACAGTAAAACTGATCATGCTTCCCCATTTCAAAGCAGGAAGTAATATAACTACTACCTGTTTTACACAAATACAGCAGGAAAAAATGTAAAATCCAAAACGGGCTTCAGATGAGAAAAAAACATTTTAAGACATTTACTGTAAAAACTGAATTTCAAACTAACCAAAAGAAAAAAAAAATCTTCAACTAAAACATTCCCTTCTTCCTCATTGAGTCATAACCCCTCACATTTCACAGAGCCATTAATTCTGAGAGAGTGAGAAAGTGACCACTATCTGCTCAGTCCCTGCCTCTTCATTTCTATTTAAATATACCTGTTGCTCATATTTCAGAATGTCTCTGAACTTCCCAAATGCATCACCCCCCCCCCCCCCCCCCCACGAAGCCAACTCATCTGACAGCCATAGCAAGCATTTCTCATTTTTTAGCGGTGCACATTGCTTTCAGAAGCACAGGATAGGTGTCAGTGAGTGCAGTTCTAAGATGCATCTACTGTCCTTTCAGTACATCTTCATGCCTATTGGAATTTTTCAGAGGAAGAATCCCACTATGTTCAACTCTTGTTTTCCAAACATCCAGAACCTTCAGTTCTGAGCCACCAAATGGTGAATCAGATCACTTGGCCATCATTCAATCCAAAACACAGGCACCCTCAACTTGAGAACATGGGGTCCAAGACTGCCATTTCTACATCTGCCTTCTAGTACTTGCTGTCTGTGGCTCTGTCACACACAGCAGGGTGTTAAGGGCAACTTTTTATTTAATATCCTCAGCAACGCTCCCTTCCAAGGGCACTACTTGTAATTTTCTTCACTGTCTGGTTGGCTTGGTATCACCAATCCTTTAGGGCTTTTCCTGCCACTTCCAGTCTAGAGTATATGTTCGGTCTTCTCCCCTCATTTCCTTGTGTGCCTTATTTCTCAAATCATACTTTTTTTCTGCAGTTCGGTTGTATTAAGACCCTTGGATACAGACACCAGACACATACTGTTCCAGTTTGAACACGACTTGGTTTTAATGATAACCATCTTATTTAATAGCTGGTTAATCCCAGTCATTCCCTTTGCGCAAACATTCTGCCTTGCAATAGTCACTTCAAAAGATAACATGTGGCCAGCTTTAAAAGTGACAGAAATATACGCAGTCATCACAGTTATGACTATATAACTGCTTTATCAAATTTAAAAAAAAATATTTTCAATTTCGAACTGAAATGAAAAAAGACACAGTCTCCGACTGTTTTGCAATTGCAAGAAAACCTGAAGTCCTGCCATAAATCCCTAACCATAAGGGACACCAACTTAACCCCAAAACTAGTCATCAGTGGTTATGGGTTACTGACTAAGGGGGAGCACTGCACAAGCAGTTTATAATTACTACTTACACTGTTTCATCCATTAAGATCAAGACTCATCTTACTTGGCTTCAGTCCCCTACAAATGGTACAGTCCCAATATGGGTATATGGGGGAAAATACCCCTCAACCTGCAGATGCTGAAAACAGGAACAAAGGCCCTTGAAAAGGAGGTAATCCAGCCAAAATCTGACCACCAAATACCACACAGTAGGAACGTGGGCTACTACTAAAACACAGTGACAAAAAATAAAGCAAATGCGTGTAAATGTTTCATCTCACAAACCCCTGCTTACACTCGTCAAGAGTATCAGAACTTGTCAGATGTGGGATACATGACTAGGATTAAAAAGGCCATTGTGGTCGTTAGCCTAGCAAACTACTACGAACCTATAAATATAAGCACATTATCAAAGAGGGTGCAGAATCTGTAGATTTTAATGAACCATACTGCAAAATCCTACCACATACAGTGTCATTTGTTTTGTTTCTGAAAAAGGGAGATCTTAAGATGTGTGCCTTCTCTTAATTACTGGTGCCACTAGTATGTTGATCATGTAGTGTAGTTTTCTGAGTACTAGACTCATATCAGGCATGAAAATAGAAAATATCCCTCCAAAAATAGGATGGGTCAGAGGTTGGGAGGTACAGCACCCCTCCTCACCCCTTATCATCATACAGGGCAGAAATGATTGATAAATCATTGTTTGAAACTCCTGGTGTTACACTGTTGGAAACTCCTGGCGTCCTGGCTGCAGTGTGATTCTCAAACAATCTGGAAATATATCACTGACTGATAAGTACATTTCTTAGCATTTTAACCTTTCAGAGTTCTGCATTGTCTTAATTTCGCCTGACTGAATTATTTTATATATCTTTTTCGCCTGACTGAATTATTTTATATATCTTCTGGCATTGTTTTCTGTTTCTCATCTGTCCTGAAACTGCTTCCCCCCTATACCTGTGGTGAAGTTTATAAAACTGGTCTAACAGCTTTTGTGTTAGCCGATTGCTTCAAGGCTTGCTGATTTAAAAATAGTTTCCGTTTGTAAATTCCTGCATTCACTGTTGGAAACCCCTGGTGTTCTGGCTGCAGTGTGATTCTCAAACTATCTGGAAATATATCGCTGATTGATAAGTATATTTCTTGGCATTTTAACCTTTCAGAGTTCTGCATTGTCTTAATTTTGCCTGACTTGAATTATTTTGCATATTTTCTGGCATTGTTTTCTGTTTCTCATCTGTCCTGAAGCGGTTTTTCCCCCTCCCTATTCTTGTACTGTATTGATTCTGCTCCATTTATTACTGCTTGTTAGTAGCCTGATTAAATTGCAACTGTTACTCTAAGCCTTTGGTTGAAGCACTTGGGCTTCAGACCAGTTGTTTTACATTAAGATGATTTGTGGTCTGCACTGTTGTGGCAGGACAGGTAGCTTACATCCTTCTAAGTTGGGAATTATTGACTGAAGGCTCAGTGTCTTTTACTCTAAAAATGTATTAGTTCTGGTTAAAGCACTTGGGCTTCAGAGGCCAGGTATTTTTCATTAAGAAGGTTTGTGGTCTGCACTCTTGTGGGAAGAGGCTATAGTCTGCCCTTCTGAGCTGGGAATTTCTGGTTAAAGGCTTATTTGAACTGTTTCCTTCTGAAATTGGTGCACCTTGGTTGCTGTAGCATAGACTAAATTCAGACAAGCTGAATCTAGCTTTGTTTGTATAACTTCAGCACTAATCCAGACCATCTTTTTTTTTTTTTTTTTTTTTGAGAAGGTTCCCCTGCACCCTAGTGGCAGGAGTGTGCAGTTACAACTTGTTTGATCGAAGACTGCTGGAACGGGGCTCAGTTTTCATCTTTTTATTGCTTAATTTGTTTAAATCAGTTTGCTCATTTGCTAGTTACAGTAAAAAAAATATATATATATATATATATATATACATATATATATATATATATATATATATATATATATATATATATAAATAAAACACACACACATTTGGACCTAGGGCATTTGATCGAAAGATGAAACATCCGAATCCATAACCACTGAACATACTTCAACGAAAGCGCTTTTGTTAAAGCGTGAAAAAAAAAACACTACATTTACGTTTCTGCAGGGAGCTTTGCCCCCTGCACCCCCCACCCCTCCTACTTTAATATTCTCCCTCAGAGACCGCACTACAGCGGGAAAAAGGGAATTTTCCCTTATCCGCACATATATATATATATATATATATATATATATATATATATATATATATATATATATATATATACACATACACACACATACATACACACACACACATTTACATAATCCATCGCCGCTTAGCTAGGGTTAAATCATTCCTGGCGCCATAAAGTCTGCTCTTCAAATTTTCCCTTAGAACTAGCCAGTTTTTTAGTTTTAGCACAAAAATCTGTTTCTTTGAGCTCAGCACTTGTTCAGAACTCGTAAGCACTAAATAAGCTACAAATTACTACAGCACTCAACTTTCCTCACTTGTCTAGAGGAAAACAGTTTTTAGTACTTAATAAATAAGCACCTATCCAGGCATGTCTAAGGGTCAGCTCCCGGTGTTTTCTCCTGTCTGCCTGATGAATCTGGGCATCTTGGGGCAATGCAGCAATTGCCTCGTACACAGACAACCTTCTCCTCCTACCACACAACACAACAACCTGTGAGAGATGCACTTTTATAGCCAAATTGGAAGCAAAGCTCTCTTCACCCAAAGACTGGACTAGACAGTCAAGAGGAGAAGGTAAGCACTTGCACCAAACCACACATCACATAGTCTCAACACCTACACCACCAAAACACACACATAGAAACAAGAAAAACACACCTACATTCGCGGAGGCTCTCAATAAAAATCGACTCAAGCAACAAAGACCTCCAAAGCATAAATGCAAGCAACCTCCACCCCCCAACACAACCCAAATGATACATAGCCCACAAACTCAGTGTGCCACTCAACCACAGCCCATAAGGCATAACAACGCACCCAACACTCTAGTCATATGTGACTCTATAGTCAGGCACACTGATGTTCCACTCACCAGGCTAAACAAGGAGAAAATTACTGTCAGCTGCCTGTCAGGTGCCAGGATCCACCACATAACACATGCACTCAGGTCACTCCATAACAAGTACAAATATGACTCTGTCATTGTCCATTTTGGTGTGAATGACCTGAGACATACCTCCCTGAACTACATGAAAAGAGACATGGAGGAGCTCTCCGATCTTGTAGCCCAGGCAGGTATGACCCTAGCCCTGAGTAGCATCCTTCCATCACCCAGAATGATACCACAGTGCATCCTTCCATCGCCCAGAATGATACCACAATACAAGGACAAAATAATTGACTTCAACAGTCAATCATGGGGTTGGGAGGGTGGCCTAGTGGTTAAGGTGTTTGCCTTACAAACACAAGGTGCAGGGTTTGAGTCTCACAAGGGATAATTGGCTAGGCTTAAAATGGCTTGCAAGGGCAGTTAGCCTAGTACTAATCTAAGAACCAATGAACTGGCCAAGCTTCTGGGGTCATTCTAAGGAGATCCAGTATCTGTCTGCCTGGGATGACATAATCGACAGACCACGATGCTTTGCAGAGATGGCCTGTGCCCGTCACCCTTGGGATTCTGGATACTGGCTAAGGCTCTTGCCACCCCTATAGTGCCTTTTTTAGGGAAGGTTCAAATGACAAATCCACCACCTTAACAGGTACAAGTAAGCAAAATCTGAGGGTAATGCTACTCAATGCTAGAAGTCTAAACCTCAAAATGCATTCATTTGAGGCACTCCTTAAAATGGAGAACATCTACATCTTTGCAGTAACAGAGACCTGGTTCAAGGCTCCAGAGAGCACCCCTGCATTACCAGGCTATTCATACCACACCTTTCGGCAACCTAACCTGGACCGAAACACTAAAGGCGGAGGCGTGTCCATATTCATCCACACCTCCAGGCCAGTTGCTCAGCATAACGCATCCGAGATTATCCAAGTGCAACTAACTCTGGGCAAGACCGCAATCTAAATTGTAACTTGCTACAGATCCCCCACCATGCCCCAGGATTCCCACTCCTCATTTCTCGATACACTGGAAAATATTAGGGTACAACTCAACAACCTAATAATGGATGATTTCAACTACCCCATTAACTGGGAAAACTACTCATGTACCAACTCTTTTGCTCAACATTTTCTGGAATTCATAAATTCCAATGCCTTGGATCAACTTATCCACACCCCCACCAGGGGCAGCAATATCCTAGAAATAGTCATTACCAACATGGACGACTGATGTTCCATACCAGAGGTCAATTCCTCACTGGTAAGATCCGACCACAAGCTAATCAGCCTAGACATCCACATCCGCCCCCATTAGGGAAAGCACCGTAAAAAATGTCTCCAAAGCCATCTTCACGCTTCTAAGACAGAAGTGGCAAACTTCACGACACCCATGCAGACGGACAATAAGAGGTACAACTGCTGAATCCTATACAAATGCACTTTATAAGCACTTACATGAGTGTATGGATCCCTAACAGAACCAAGATGCTACCCTCCAAAAAAGGAAGCCAATCTGGTGGTCCTGTCATAAGCAAACTCTACAACAAAAGAAACTGTTGCAAGAGAGTGAGTAAATCCCATGATTGGAGGAAATCCCTGGTCAGCCTCAATAAGAAGCAGAGATCTCTCATAAAATCCTCCAAAGCTAGTTATGAAAGCAAAATTGACACCGATTCTAAAGACAACCACAAAGCATTCTATAGCTATGTCAAGAATCACAATGGCAACACTCAGATCTGCTCCGAGTTACAGCACAATGGCAGTAAATATACAGAACCAACTGATATTGCCAAAACCCTGGCAGATAGGTTCAGTGCTAACATTACCCCCTAAAGGGCCCATCTCTATACCGGAAGAATGCAAAGTTCTTGTAATCACAGCTGCACAGGTAAAAACCACACTCTCCAAAGCCAAGAGCACGGCACCCATGGGACCTGACAACATCCCAGGCTGCATTCTACACGAATTGCAGAATGAACTGGCACCCCACCTAAGCACCATGTTCAATCATAGCCTCATCTCAGGCTTTGTGCCCATTCAATGGCACACAGCGACTGTTATCCCACTCCACAAAGAGGGAGCCACCATGGACCCCAGGAACTACTGCCCCATTAGTCTAACGAGTGTGGTCTGCAAGGCCATGGAATGTATCATCATGGACCTTATACATAAAGACATTGGTAATCTCCACACTCTGGACCCTACCCAGTTCGGGTTTGCAAAAGGCAGATCACATCTCCTTAACCTGATACTTCTTTGAAGCAGTTACCAAAGCCATCGACGAGGGTAAAGTGGTTCACACAGCCTATTTAGATCTCGCCAAGGCTTTTGACATCATTCCCCACTCTGAAATTATAGATAAACTCACTAAACTAGGTATAAATCCCCATGTCACAAGATGGGTTGCCAACTGGCTCACTGACAGAACGCACACTGTGAAAGTAGCGGACTCCAAATCCTACTTCAGACCGTGACAAGTGGAGTACCACAGGGTTCATTCCTGGGTCCTCTTCTGTTTGCTATCTACTTTTCTGAAGTACAGGCTAACACAGAAGGTCTTTGGCTAACAAAGTTTGCAGATGACTGCAAACTATAACCCATAATTGAAACTCCTAACAATGTGGATATCCTACAAAAGGGCCTCACGGAGACAGATGCCTGGTGTCAAAACCATGGCCGCAAGCTTAATGCCATAAAGTGCACGGTCATCCCCTTTGGTAAAATCTTTGTATCCATGAGCTACCACATAGGTGGTAGTCTACTTAACACCGAAAGTGTGATAACAGACCTTGGGACACAGGTGGACAGTAGTCTCTCCTTTGATAATTACATTGCCACAGTAGTCAGGAAATCCCTCTACGTGGCACACCTCATCACAAAAGGTTTCTCATCCAGGAAAAAAAAGAGGTCATTGTTCCCCTCTACTCATCACTCATTAGACCCATTACAGAGTACAACGCCCGTTTTTGGTATGTACCTCACAAGACATCTACAGCAACTGGAAAGGCTGGAGGAATACCCTTATAAAGAGGATTACTGGCCTCATACAGATGCCCTACGCAGACCATCTCAAAAAACTCCAGCTTTACTCCGTCGCATATTGCCTACTCAAAGGCGATCGCTGCCTAACATACAAAGCCAAGTCAAACTAAGATCTGTTGGACATGCTCCACTTAAAGAAATCCCAATCCCTCCAAGCTACATGCTCTAGGGACCTAAACCTTGTCACTACAATAAACAGAACATGCTGGAGGGATAGATTCCTGTCCCAGACACTTCCCATACTCTGGAACAAACTACCTATCTATATCAAACAAAGCTCTTCATTAGCACTCTTAAAGAAAAATCTTGAGGATTGGATGGGAAATAGAAAATTCACCCCAGGGATCACCTCTGTGGCTCTGCTCGACAGGGAGCACAGGAAAATAATTATCTTGGGTGGCAAAGCTAGGGTACCTTTTTGGCTAGGCTTATATAGGACCTAGGGTCATAGCCTAGTACCGACCTATGAACCTAAAAAAAAAAAAAAAACTTTGGGAAAGAGGGGATCTGTTCGCAAAGACAGCATGCAAATATGTTAGGCCTGATTGTTGGACCACTTTAGTATATTCTTGGTGCCATGAAAGGCCACTTTAAGCCTAGCCAATAACCTGAGGTCAGAATTAAACCCCAGTGTTGTACTACAGTCAGTCAGGAAAACATTCATTTTGCATTTACTAACTGAATAGAAATTAGATCAAGCTAATTAGCGGAAGGAGCTGAGAAACAGTTTTCTTATTTAAAGGACAAAAACGGGATTCTAATATCAAATATTCAACTTCTCTATCCTTTTCCCTATTTACTGTCCCCGCTATGAATAAAGAATGCAGCACTTAAAATATTTTAAATAGACTTTTTCTCTCCACTAGATCAGTACCTTTATTGTACTATGGTGGTTTCACTTTCAAAAAAACGTTTATCCTGCCCTGGAAAACTTTGCTGCAGTCTCCAAATTCATTGATGTTATCAAGACCAATAAATACAGGTAGCTTTCTGGCCAACTCCCTCCCCAAACTGACATCACCATGACCTTCCTAAAAAACCACCTATGCTGTGATGTCACAGCTAACTGGTCCTTCTCCTACCCATAAAGAAAGTAGAGGCTAGAACAAGGAAACAGTACGAGTCAAGTCCCCTGCTGTGAGCTGTCAATCACAGCAGGTAACAGCTCAAATTACCCTTAGTACTTTGACAGCTAGGGAAGTTAGATGTGAGGTGGATGGGAGTGGAGTCAAAGTAGTACAATTCAGGCTTCACAAAAGACTGCAGTTTAGCCATTCTAAAAAGAAGCAGCAGTAAAAAGCACTTTGAAAGTCTGTTCTGTGGCATTTGCACTGTTCGTGTTTTAAGTAGTCATTGAATGGCATGAAATGTTACTTTAAACTGACTGAAAAATAGCTTTGCATGCATGTAAAATCAATGCAGAGGGACAGCAGCTTTAGGAAGAAAGAGGCCTGCGTGTTTTTTTAAGAGACAAGCACTGCACTGTGGGATACCGAGAGGTAGATGACCACTTCTTCTTTCGGCTTTTCCCGGTTAGGGGTCGCCACAGCAGATCATCTTTCCACTCATGATTGGCAGTGGAGTTTTACGGTGTCGAGTTGCCAGCCCGGTGCCAAACCTTCCACAGAAGGCAGGCACACACACACACACACACACACACACCTAGGGCCAATTTAGAGTGTGTCCAATCCACCTACAACATGTCTTTGGGATGTGGGAGGAAACCGGAGCACCCGGAGGAAACCCACGCGACCACAGGGAGGACATGTACACTCCGCACAGAAGGCACCCGAGCCGAGGATCGAATCAGAGAACCTCTTGCTGTGAGGCGGCAATGCTAACTGCTGCACCACTGTGGCCGCCCGCACCACGAGGTAGACTAAACAATCAGAATTATTTCAAGATGCCAGACCCCATGTGGTCAGACTCAGAAATCTATTATAAAAATATTTAAAAACCTGTAAACAGTCCCAGAGTGACATTAAAATATAGGAAACACCAAATTGTGATGAAATAAACATGTTTTCTCAGTCTGTGGGTGCGGTTCTCCTTTAATGTAGTCACTCTCCAGCTCTCTTCCTCTTCTTTCGGCTGCTCCCATCAGGGGTCACCACAGCAGATCAACTGTTTCCATTTCTTCCTGTCCTCTGCATCTTGCTCTGTCACACCAACCACCTGCATCTCCTCTCTTACCATATCCATAAACCTTATCTTAGGCCTTCCTCTTTTCCTTTTACCTGGCAGCTTCGTCCTTAGCATCTTTTTCCCCAATATACTCTGCATCCCTCTTCAGCACATGTCCAAACCAACGTAATCTTGTCTCTCTGGCTTTGTCTCCAAACCTTCCAACCTGGGCTGACCCTCTAATATACTTATTCCTAATCCTGTCCATCCTCGTCATACCCAGTGCAAATCTTAATATCTTCAACTCTGCCACGTCAAGCTCTGACTCCTGCCTTTTTGTCAATGCCACTGACTCCAGCGCATATAACATAGCTGGTCTTATTACCTTCTTGTAGGCCTTCCCTTTCACTTTTACTGGTACTCGTCCGTCACAAATCACTCCTGACACACTTCTCCACCCACTCCATCCTGCCTGTACTCTCTTCTTCACCTCTTTTCCACACTCACCATTACTCTGAACCGTTGATCCCAAGTATTTAAACTCATCCACCTTTGCCACCTCTACTCCCTGCATGCTCACCATTCCTCTATCCTCCCTCTCATTCACACGCATATATTCTGTCTTAGTCCTGCTGACCTTCATTCCTCTTCTCTCTAGAGCATATCTCCACCTCTCCAGGGTCTCTCCTCCACCTGTTCCCTACTCTCACTACAGATCACAATGTCATCAGCAAACATCATAGTCCACCGGGGACTCCTGTCTGATCTCATCTGTCAACCTGTCCATCACCATTACAAATAAGAAAGGGCTTAAGAGCTGATACTTGACGTAATCCCACCTCCACCTTAAACGCATCCATCACTCCCACCACAGACCTCACCGCTGTCACACTACCCTCGTACATATCCTGTACCACTCTTACATACTTTTCTGAGACTCCTGACTTCCTCATACAATACCACAACTCCTCTCTAGGCACCCTGTCATATGCTTTCTCTAAATCCACAAAGACACAATGCAACTCCTTCTGACCTTCTCTGTACTTCTCCATCAACACTTTCAAAGCAAACATTGCATCTGTAGTGCTCTTTCCTGGCATGAAACCATACTGCTGATCACCAATCACCTCCCTTCTTAACCTAGCTTCCACTACTCTTTCCCATAACTTCATGCTGTGACTATCAATTTAATCCCTCTGTAGTTACTACAGCTCTGCACATCACCCTTATTCTTACAAATCTCACAGCTATAAGAACTCTTTTGAAAACTGCTGTTTGACTGCATTGATTTTAGGATTTTTTTCCCCACCTTCCCAATTCTTGCTGTGCTTTTAAGATGCCCACCTCTATTACAAGTCAGACTTTAGAAGCCCCTTCCAGTGCCAAGTCTACTGAAAATCAATATCTCAAACTGATAAGGCACTCCCATTAGACTCGAAGTTTGAGTAAGCTTTTGTTTCATAACATCCCATTTCAATTAGTGCACATTGTAATATTCAAAGTGCTAATCTGAAATTGTGCATCGTTCTTTTCTGCATTTTTCCTTGGTTTAACCAAAAGTTAACTGTTTGCATTTTTAACTTGGCCTGGGGACCACAGTCCTGGAGTATCATTCACAGCATTGAGAAAATTGTGAACTGCTGTAGGATCTGAGCCTTATATACACTTGTACTGCATTTCTGCCATTTACTGACTGGATGACTCTCTAGCTGAGCTCTTACATCTTCTGCTGAGCTGTGCAGCAGTGGTTTACATATCCTGAAAGACCCAGGCAGCGAGTTGCATTTTTCATATAAAACTTCCTCTGCTCTTTCCTCAAGTATCTGGTAGGGTGCAGAGCAGCTAGTTTGTCTGCTAAGAAGTACTACCCAATGAATGCTCTTTTAGATCAATCCTAGGCCTGTCCCCCTAGCCCAAAAACTCCAAATTTAGTTACAAACCCCTCTCATACCACCCCTCAGAGATCACAAAGAGAGGATCCACAGCCATGAGGCGCACTCTCCTATTGTCTTTGTTATGTAGACATCCTGGTGGAAATGGCCATCTTGAGACACTGTAGCAATTCCCTCATCTTTACCGACAACCACCTTATTCTTAAGCAGCCTGGCACAGTATGCGACAGATGTAATTACACCATCGCTTTGGAGGCAAAGCTTTCAAATACAGACACTGAAATCTTCAAGCAAGTTGCCAGTAACACACATATTATACCTACTCTGGATCAGAAGCAATCTCACATATTCTGAGGCTCTTAAATGCAACTTACCCAAACCTCAAAGGCCTCCCATACTCTGTCCTTAATCTTCCAAACACTCTACAAAGAATACACTCCACAGGACACACACAACCACATCTTACAATGCCTCAGCCTCTGAGCTTTTAAGGCAAACTGCCACAAAACAAATAAATAAATAAAATAAAATAAAATATCCTAGTCACTGGGGACTCTAATGTGAGACACACAGATACCCCACTCACCAGGCTAAGCAAGGAGACAGTCACAGTCAGATGCCCATCAAGGGTAGGGATCCGCCAGACCACATGCACACACTGAACCACAAGTACCAGTATGACTCTGTCATAGTCCATATGGGTGCTATAATGACATGAGCCATACCTCACTATACTATAGGAGGAGACACGATAGACCTTACCTTTTGTGTCAGAGACAGACATGAGTCTAGCACTAAGCAGCAGTCTACTCTCTCCAAGGATGACACCACCATATAAACAGAAAATGATGGGCTTTAACAACTGGCTTATTCACTGGTATTCTGGGGGGGGGGGGCAATATTTTTCAGCTTAGGAGGACATGACTGGCAGAACACACTGCTTTGCCAGGGATGGTCTGCACCTCTTCCCGATAAGCTTTCAGATATTGGCCAAAAACCTAAGCCACCCCCTATAGTGCCTTTTTTAGGCTATGCCAATCTGAAAAACTTTACACCATAGTAAATTCTCCTGAAGATAAACTAAAGAAGTCACTGCTCTATGCCAACAACTCAACAGGAAGCTCCACTGCCTGGAAGGGCTCCTTGCCCTGGATTTGCTGACACCTGTGCAGTTATTGAGATGCACCCTGGCAGTGTAAGAGTAAAATGCCTTCCATACAATTAGACCAGCTACCACAAAGAAGGAACTGCTCAATTTCTGAGTTGTTTGGCTTCTGCTACATAACTCAACTAGTAATGCAGCTGATTGTAGGTAAGTACAAACTTGCAGTGTTAAAGATTGTACTGCATTTTATTTTTCTGTGTATTTGTTTCATTGGTATGCGTCTCTCTCTAGTTATTTAATTTTCTATTTAATTGTTTCATAGAATACTGTGGTCTCTCTCGGTCTCTGCAATTAGTTTGTCGCCCACCCTCCCTGTTCGTGTTTTGGTATTAATCTTGGTGGCTTTGGAATTGCCCACCCCTCCTGTAAATTTGTGTTTGAACACTCCTCCTGGGTCCATCTCATTTGCTCACTCAACCGAGTACAGTGAGATCATTATTTTGACTTCAGACACTCCAACCAGTCCCATCTGTTCAGCTCTGTCCCAGCTCTATTCCAGTCTAGTGTCACTAGCTCATTCTACCTAATACAGAGGGAACATTTGTGAAGGACAAGCCACTTGGGTCCTTAATTTTGAATCATCTCCTGTTTCTCCATTTTCTCTTTCCAGAAAGAAAACAAAATCTAAGCTTGTTTCCTGCCTTTCCTGCAACTAGTTTAGTCCAGATACAGATTTGCTGTATCCAGGACTGTTTGTAAGCTTCTGAGTCCCCAAAGCCTTTCTGTGTTGGAGGGAAGCCTTCTTGCTTATCAGTGGGAGTGGTAAGTACTAGGCAGCCTATCTACCACAAGACTGGTTTCTGGCCCAGAAATTGTAGTTTATTGGCCATTTGGCAGTTTTTCCATCTCTTTCAACTTTCTGGTTTAAAAGCACATGTTTGCGCTTGTTTCCCACCTTTTCTGTAACTAGTCTAGTCCAGATAGAGATTTGCTGTATCCAGAACTGCTTGTGTAAGCTTCTGAGCCCCCCAAGCCTTTCTGTGTTGGAAGGAAGCCTTCCAGCTATTAAGTAGGAGTGATAACCACTAGGTAGCCTATCTATCACAAGAATGATTTCTAGCCCAGAAATTGTAATTTATTGGTCGTTTGGCCAGTTTTTCCATACCTTTCAACTTTCTGGTTTAAAAGCCCACGTTTGTGCTTTAATTTCCCACCTTTCCTGTAACTAGTCTAGTCGAGATACAGATTTACTGTATCCAGGAATGTTTGTAAGGTTCTGAGTCCCCCAAGCCTTTCTGAGTTGGAGGGAAGCATTCTAGTTTATCAGTGGGAGTGGTAAGCTAGGTAGCCTATCTACCACAAGATCCAGGTACAGATTCTTAGCTTTAGCACTTGAATTTGCTTATTCGTGCTCAGCACTTGTTCAGAACTTGTTAAGCACTAAATAAGCTACAAATTACTACAGCACTCAACCTTCCTCTATCTGGCGGAAAACAGTTTTTGTACTTCCTTTCCTCACTTGCTTAGAGAAAAACAGCTCTTATACTCACTTTCCTCATTTGTCTAGAGGAAAGTAGTTTTTTATTCAGGAATGTCCAAGGGTCAGCTCCCAGTGTTCACTCTTGTCTATCTGATGAATCTGGACATCTTGAGGCAATGTAGCAATTGCCTCGTACACAGACAACCCTCTCTTCCTACCACCCAACACCACAACCTGTGAGAGATGCACTTATCTAGCCAAACTGGAGGTAAAGCTCTCTCCAACCAAAACTGAACTTGACAGTTAAGAGGAGAAGTTAAACACTTGTACCATACCACACTCACATAGTCCCACTAAGCCTACACCACCAAAATCCACACAGAAAAACATTCATAGAGGCTCTCGATAATAATCTGCTCAAGTAACAGAGACCTCCAAAGCAGAAATGCAAGCAACCTCCACCCCCCCCAACACAACCCAAATGACATATAGCTTACAGACTCAGTGTGCCAATAAACCACAGCCCATAAGACAAAACAATGTATCCAACACACTAGTCATAGGTGATTCTATAGTCAGGCACACTGATGTCCCAAAACTCTGACCGCACACCAGCGATGAGACTCATCACTTTATTAGGGACCACAAACAAAGGTGCTCTCACCTTTTGTGCAGCAACTCTGACCCCGCCACCGCTAAGAAAGATACTGCACACTTCAAGGATCCAAACATTCTTCCCTCACGTGCTCTCCCGTCCCACCGGGGGTCACTACAACCTCCCCAACAGCGGGAGTAAAAAAACAAAACAATAAACAAGGGAAAGAACGCGGTATCTCTGCTATCACGTGACAGCGCAGACGAAGTGGTCCGATGTTTCACATGATGTAAGGACAGTAGTTCCGGTACTGTAGCTAAGGAAGTTTAGTCCTGAGGAAACGATAAAGGTAAGGGAATAATAAAGTTGTACTGGAGTTAGGTGAGGATTGTAACATTCTTCTGCTTCACGAAGACTTGACTTTGTCAGGTTAATTTATACTGTCGTGTGTCCACTTGTACTGTTGTTGTGTTTGTTGATGAACTTAAAACCGTACCTTAATTTTCTGATTTAGGGAATCTCGGGGATCGATGGATTCATCGTGTCTGTGATGTTGCTAGTTCTACAAGTGAAGTGTGTGTTCTTTCTACATAATGATTTTCTTTATTATGTGACTGTTATTGAATTAGGTTGGTTTGTTGTATTGAAATATCTTTGCAAAATGGCACATGTTGGACTCGTGCCTGAAAACATTAATTAATTGAACAAATATTAAATATATAAATAAACACATTTGGTATGTGGGATAAGTAATACTGTGCCGATATTTGGGTAGGTCATGGTCGGGTGACGCATTCATGCTGAGGTGTGGGATGATGTGGGAAATTCACCGTAATATTTCTGTTTCTGCTGTGTACAGTTTAATGGTAGTGCTAGCTTTAGACATTAAATTACTTGCTGTTATACTACAAATATTTCAGTGTAGTTTAGAAATCAAACGATTCTACTTCACAGATGTCTTCAAATGAAGAAAGATGGTAATGCTGTTAGTGTACTCTGTATCTTACTTCCTGTGATCCTGTGACTTGTTTTTAGCCTAAAGGGCAGTCCCCGACCCTGCCCTAATGGAAATGCTACACATCTGCAACTCAAATGGACAAGAGTCACTCCCTCCATAGATATTAACCTAGCCTGTGACGTTAACGGAACATGTTGGAGAGACTGAGATCTCCCAGAGATTGCTATACCTCTGGAATAGACTGCCAATTCACGTAAAGCAGAGTTTCTCACTGACCCTATTCAAGGGCAACCTGGATAATTGTATAGGCTGCAAATTCCACCCCCAGCTTGTAAGTGCTGTAGGGCCGTTAGCCCATTTATATGAGCCTTTAGATAGAAGTGGCATTTCTACCGATTGTTTATACTCCAGAGGAAAGGTGTTGATTAAGGGAATCTGATGCAGGGAAAGCTAGAGGGAGCACAGTAAAGTCTTTGCTTTTAGCACTAAGGAATACAACAGAGTTTCAGTGAGTTTGAATATAGACTGGGAACATTACTCAAGCCCTAACTTTCTAGCCCAACGGTTCCTGGAGTTCATAAATTCAAATGCCATGGAACAGCTAGTCACTGTTCCCACAAGAGGAGAAAATATACTAGATCTCATTGTCACAAACATGGGGACAAAATGCTCCACACCGGAAGTATATCCCTCATTGGTGAGATCTGATCATAAACTAATCTCACTGGAAATCCACATCCTGCCCCCACCCCAAACAAAAAAGACCATAGTGAAGAACTTCTCTAAAGCAAACTTCACACTACTCAAGACTGGTGTGGTATCCTTCAGGGTCCCTGAGCCAGAGGAAACCACAACCCAAGCTATGGAAGCCACTTACAAATGCCTTCTATGAACACCTCCCAGGACTGCATGGATCAGACAATCCCAAATAAAACCAAGACTCTTGCCACAAAGGGCAAGCGTCCAGTCTGGTGGACCCCAGCCATTAACAAACTTTACAATAAGAGGAGAAAGCTATTACATGATAGAACAAAATCCATAAAAGGGAAGTCACCCCTGATCATTATTAGTAAAAATTACGAGCACTCATAAAATCAACTAAGGCCAATTTTGAGAGAAAAATTGCCATGGATTCAAGGACAATCATAAGGCCTTTTCAGCTATGTTAGGAACCTGGGTGGAAACTCCCAGATATGCTCAAATTAGTCCAAAATGATACAAAATCACTGAACCCACAGACATTGCCAACATACTGGCAGACAGGTTCAGTGCAAACTTCACCCCTCTCCCCTAAAGGAGAGATAACTATCCCAGCCGAGTGTAGCCTCCCGGACATCTCAAATGCGGAGTGAAAGCTGCTCTCTCTAAAGCTAAAAACACAGCATCAATGGGACGGATGGTGTCCCGGCTGTGTGCTACACGAGCTAAATGAGGAATTAACCCGCACATAAGGCAGCTGTTTAATCTCAGCCTTACCACAGGATCGTGCCCAAGGGTGGCGTCGGCAACTGTGGTCCCACTCCACAAGGGCGCCTCTCACGGACCCTGGTAATTACGCCCCATAAGCAACAAGTCTAGTCTGCAAAGCTATGGAGAGGATCATAATGGAGCTCATAAACAAAGATATGGGGACTTGCAGACATTGGACCCGACCCAGTTTAGCTTTGTCAAGGGAAGATCATGCCTTTTGAACTTGGTCGACTTCTTGAAACAGTCACCAAGGCCATTGATGAGGAAAGGCAGTCCATACAGCCTACCTTGACCTTGCAAGGCTTCGACACAATACCCCACTCGGGTATTGTAGAAAAACCAACTTAAATATAAACCCATATGTCACAAGATGGGTTGCAAACTGGCTTAAGGACAGAACCCACAGGGTTAGAGTTGCTGGCGCTGTGTCAGACTCCAAGCCGGTCACAAGTGGTGTCCCACAGGGCTCGGTCCTTGGCCCCTATTGTTTGGCATCTACTTCTCAGAAGTACAGGCCAGCATGGGAGGACTTTGGCTGACAAAGTTTGCAGGCGACTGCAAACTGGGCGCCATAGTGGAAAGATGCATCGGACACGGATATCCTTCAGAAGGACTCACGGAAACAGATAGCTGGTGCCAGAGCCATGGCCTGAAGTTAAGCCAAAAATGTATAGTCATACCCTTGGGAAAAACAAGGTAACCCCAAGCTACCATATAGGTGGCAATCCACTAAGCACAGAAGAGGTTATCAGGGACCTGGGGACCCAGGTTGACAGTGGCCTTTCTTTTGACACTCACATTGCTAAAGTGGTTAGAAAGACCTTCTACATTGCCCACCTGATCATGAAGGGATTCACATCCAGATCTAGTGAGGTCATTGTTCCCCTGTACTCTTCACTTATCAGACCAATGATCGAGTACAATGCCCCATTCGGGATGTATCTCACCCGACATCTGCAGCAATTGGAGAGACCCCAAAGTTCCTCACCAAAGGATAAAGGGACTCCAAAATCTGTCATATGGTGCCAGATTGAAGAAACTCCAGCTCTACTCAGTCGCATGCCGTCTGCTCAGAGGTGACATGTGCCTGACATACAAGGCCATGTCCAACCCGGAATTAATGGACATGCTCCACCTCAAAAATCCAAATCCACCAAAACCACTAGAGCAAGCGACTTAAACCTTACCACGGATATAAATAGGACGTGCTGGAGGGATAGATTTATCACTCAGAGACTCCCTATGCTGTGGAATAAAATCCCGGTCCATGTGAGGCAGAGCACCTCGCTGACTCTGTTCAAGAGAAATCTAGACCTGTGGATGGGAGATCGTAGGTTTACCCCGGGAATCATCTCTGTGTCACTGCTGGACAGAGGCACAACAAACTAATAGGCACAGTATTTTTTCATATAAGGGGTGGCGTAAGCCGCAAAAATTTGGGCTAGGCTTATAAATGCCTTAGGGCAGATAGCCTAGTATAAACCTATGAACCTATGAAACAATTTTTTATCTTGGGTTTAGATTTATTATTTATTTATTTTATTGACCTGGAAAGTCCACTGGGTCAGAAACTCATTTTCAGTGGAGGCCCATGGAGAAAAGCTCCAGTTACAGATACAAAAATATTCAAATAGTGTAGACAAAGTTCAGATGTTTGGTACAAACTACATTAGTAATTGGATATAATAGCATGCAATAAATTGATAGAAAAAAATCATTCATGTAGCAGATTACTTCAAGGTACACATTTCTTTAAAGTAGACAGTTCTAGGAGTAGTTAGTGAGATGTTTATTTTTATTATTTGTTTTACATTTGCTGACCAGGTATGTCTGTCTGAGCTAGGTATGTCTGTCTGAGCTGAGGAGCCCTTCTTCAGCTGAGGCCCGGGAAGAAAAGTTACAGATATTATACAAGTATCATATAACAAAAGCAGTTAAAACCACAGAAAATATATAATTCTTACAATACAAATAATATATTTTAGTAATATGTTTTATGAGAATAAGAATTACTAACTTAAGTTACATAATGCAGTAAAAGTCATATTGAAAGTTGCAGATAGGCAGGGCATCTACTAATGAATGATGTTTGCAGATTAGGTTAAAAAGACAGTTGAGGGACTAGTTAAGGAAAGGATAGAGTGAGCTTGTGAGAGGAAAAGTAGAGAGCAGGAGGTTGATCATCATTTGGATGGGGGGAATGCGGCAAGTCCAGTGACATTTAAAATACTCTTTAGTGGTTGTCTTAAATTGTTTAGGATGTGCGAGGGTCCCGATTTTTAGTGGGAGTTTATACCAAGCAATAGAAGGATGATATATATATATATATATATATGTATATGTATGTTTCACCCAGATTTGGTCTTGGGTAGAACTTTGGAGAGGTCTAGTAGGAGAATAGTGGGATCTGAGGGAGGATAGAGTCGGACAGTAGGTAGGCTGGAATAAGATAGAGTGGATGATCTGGAGCTGAGAGAGGAGAAGCAGGTGCAGTAGTTCGAACCAGTTTTAGAGAGAGAGTGTGATGGGTGATGGGATTTAAGTTTGTTGAGTAGCAAATCTAGCTACCTTGTTGTAAGTAGACTCTAGTTTGTTCAGTAGTGAGGAGTTGAGATTTGGGAGCTAAAGATGCTTGGGCTAATTTGGTAGAAAAAGTAAAATTAGAGATTGTAAACTGATATGGAGGGAGTTCTTAAAGGTTTTGTGAGAAGTTAGCAAATTGTAACTTGAAGGAAGGATATAATCATCCAAAGCTAATTTTGAGAAAAAAATAGCTAAGGACTCTAAAGACAACCATAAAGCATTCTTTAGCTATGTCAGAAACCTAGGAGGAAACTCCCAGATATGCTCAGAATTAGCTCAAAATGATGTGAAGATTACTGACCCTACAGACCTTGCCAACATACTGGCTGACAGGTTCAGTGCAAACTTCTCCCCACCCTCCCCGCCTAAAGAAGAGATATCTATACCAAATGATTGTAGCCCCCCAAACATCTCCAACGCTCAGGTGAGAACTGCTCTCTCAAGGCAAAGAACACAGCATCCATGGGACCTGATGGTGTCCCGGCTGTGTGCTCCATGAACTCAACGAGGAATTAAACCCACAGTTAGGACAGCTGTTTAATCTTAGTCTCACCTCGGATATGTACCCAGGGAGTGGCACACAGCGACTGTGGTCCCACTCCACAAAGGCGGTGCCTCCACCGACCCTGGAAATTACCGTCCCATTAGCTTGACAAGCCTGATCTGCAAAGCCATGGAAAGGATCATAATGGATCTCATAAATAAAGACATAGGAATTTGCAGACTTTGGATCCAACCCAGTTTGGCTTTGTCAAAGGCAGATCATGCCTTTTAAACTTGGTTGACTTTTTCAAACAGTCACCAAGGCCATTGTGAGGAAAGGCAGTCCATACAGCCTACCTAGACCTGGCGAAGGCTTTTTCGATACAATACCCCACTCGGTATCATTGAAAACTCATCAACTTAAATGTAAACCGAGACATGACAAGATGGGATGTAAACTGGCTGAGTGACATAACCCACAGGGTGAGAGTTGCTGGCGGCATGTGAGACTGTAAGCCTGTCACAAATGGTGTCCCACAGGGCTCAGTCCTGGCCCACTCTTGTTTGGCATCTACTTTTCTGAAGTACAAGCAAACACAGGAGGGTTATAGCTGACAAAGTTAGAATGACTGCAAACTGGGCGCCGTTGTTGAGAACACATCCGACACAGATATCCTTCAGAAGGGTCTCACAGAAACGGATAACTGGTGCCAGAGCCATGGCCTCAAGTTAAATGCCAAGAAATGCATAGTCATACCCTTCGAGAAAAATAAGGTTACCCCTAGCTACCATATAGGTGGCAATCCCCTGAACACAGAAGAAGTTATTAGGGACCTGGGAACCCAGGTTGACAGTAGCCTTTCATTCGACACTCATATTGCTAAAGTAGTTAGGAATACCTTCTACATTGCCCACCTTATCATGAAGGGATCATCAGACCAATGATCGAGTACAATGCCCCATTCGGAATGTATCTGACCCGACACTTGCAGCAGCTGGAGAGGCCACAAAAGTTCCTCACCAAAAGGATAAAGGGTCTCAAAAATCTGTCTTATGCTGCACGACTGAAAGAACTCCAGTTATATTCAGTTGCGTACTGCTTGCTCAGAGGTATGCCTGACATACAAGGCCATGTCAAACCCAGATTTGATGAATATGCTTCATCTCAAAAAATCTAGATCCCTCCGAGCCACAAGGGCGGGTGACTTAAACCTCGACACGGTTATTAATAGGACATGCTGGAGGGATAGATTCATCACCCAAAGACTCCCTATGCTGTGGAACAAAATCCCGGTTTATGTGAGGCAGAGCACCTCGCTGGCCTTGTTCAAGAGGAATCTTGACCAATGGATGGGAGATCGCAGATACACCCCAGGGGTTACCTCAGTGTCACTGCTCGACAGAGGCACAGCTAAATAATGGGCATAGTTTCTCCAAACTAAGGGGTGGCGTAAGCCACAAAACTATGGGCTAGGCTTATAAATGCCCTCGGGCAGATAGCCTAGTATGAACCTATGAATTACCTGAAAAAGAAGGGGATCTGTGTACAGTCTCTGGGTGGACAGATACCCATATGTCGAGAGACAGTGGGAGAGTACTAAGTGTCCCCTGCAGAAGGCATCTTCAGAACTCAACTGATATAGTGAGGGCGTATTTGGTAGACAAAATTTTGGATAACTGCTGAAAACAATGAGGCAACAGCTAGAGAAAGACTTAAAGGTTAGGGTACAGAAGGCAGAGTCTTGAAGGATTGAAATGATCAAAGGAGCCCTGACTTTTCAGGCCATGGTCCAAGAAGTAACACTCTATGAAGAAGGGAAATTACCAATTTGGCACATGACAGATGTCCACAATGAAAGCATTTCTAAAGCAAGCTCTGGATGTAGCCATGTCTCTGTTGGAGTGTACTTGAACAGCAACATTTTCTACCGGGCAGTTTGCCACTTGATGATGGTGAAACATAATGCAGTTAACAATTCTTTTAAAAACAATTTGCTGAGACACTGCAAACTCCTCCACTACTGGAGGAAATGAGAACGGTTGTCACTAGCTTCTTTAATTTGTGTACCCTCTGCATGTAGAACCTCTGCTGGAAGTGCCTGTACAAGATGAGGACTCTTCCTCGCCTGAATTGCATATAGCAAAAAACTAAATACATTAGATAAAATAGAAACAGGGACATATATGAACTGGTTTAAGGGCAATTCTGAGACCATTTTCCAGAGGAAATGTGTGTTGATCCTAAGGGATGCCCAATCCTTGCAACAGACCAAATACAAACTCACAAAGACCTGCATCTCACAGATCTTGCAAGCACCATTTCCCACACAGCTGTCAAACCAGCCAATTAAAATGGAGGATGACCAAACGTGAAATTCTGACCTCAAAGGAGAGAAGGGCTTTTCAATGTATACAAAGATACAGATTTCCTTTAAGGAACTGCTTAACCAGTACTGTTGATATGTAGCACAGCTAGTATGGATGAATGATCTACCCTCTACAGGCTAATACACAAAGATGGCTGGAACATGCACCTTTACTGTGGAAAAACTGACATCAACACCCACACAGCACAGATGCAGGTGGTCCACCTTCAAATGAAGGGGAAAAACTCTGGGACACCTGGTTCCTTCAGCATGTGCATTTCTAGTCAAATGTGTTGTCTGGGACACAGTTTGAACTCTATCTCTGTGTCACAGGGTTGGGGTGGTTTGGCCTGTTTTGTGACTACATTAAGTATATACAAAAAAAGGAATGCAGATGTATTACCTGAATAACAATACATCCCTATGAAGGACCAAGGTTGTGTTATAAACAATGGTAGGGAGAGAATCTTGCTTTCAGAAGTGAAATTGGAGGGGGGTGCTAATTCGTTCACAATTAAAAATGATGGAAAACTGAGGTAGGCCCTACTTCTGGGAACAGAATACAGAGGCCAACATAACTTTGAATTGAAATGGAGATACTTGTTAACTTTCTTCAAGAGATCTGCCCATCAGAATGACTTTGTAATGAAGGAACAGAACTACACTTACAGGGTCACAGCTGCTGACAGGGTGAACCAGTGAGAATAAGGGGAAAGTCACAGCATTGCGTTAGGTTGCTCCACTCATATCATCTATGGTGAGGTTCACTAGTGGTGGCCATGTGTTGTATGTAACAGTTTGTGTGGGATGGGGATAAGTGTTACCTACTAGAATGAGGGACACTGAGGTCATTCTCATCAACAGGACAGGTGCAGCATCTCAAGCAATCTGAGACCACGTTCACTTTATTAGGCTGCAAACCCCTTGGCCTGGTCTTTTAAAGAGTTGGTCTAGATATGTGTTTCATTGGTCTAAATGTACCCATAAAGACTTGAAGTAAAAAGTTGTGTGCATCAAAAGCTTATGCAGCTAAAACACTAGTATATAATTAAGGTATCATTTGCATGTATCCCATGATACCCAGCTAGAGGAGATTTAAAGTATTAAAATGGTCTTTTTTTTTTTCTGAATAATTTCTCTGTTTTTGCCCTTTGGTTTGTATGTGCAGAAATTTAGGGTTTAACGTAAAAGTATAAGGGCAGTAGGTTTCTCAGGTTTTAAAATGTGAATCCTGAAAGCAAGGAAAGTTGTATCTCTAGTGACTGTTAGTAATTTGTTAGAATAATTCCAGGCATGGAGTGAATTAGAGGACTGGACAGAATTTCACACACTGTTTTAGGGCAAATGTCAGCATTCCTAAAGTTGGATCTCTTATAGGATACTTTTTAAATAAGTTAATCCTGTACAAGGATTTCTTATTACTAACTGCTGGGGTCTAGGGAGTAAAAACTTCTATTTTAAAAGTGAGTAGTGCTGCTTTTTCTGACCCTTTTATTGTAATTTTAAATACTCCTTACTTGACGAGCATTACTTGCCCCCACTTGTCCTTGACAGTAACAGTTGCCACTGTTTCCATATAGGGTTTTCTTTGGAATTAGCATGGTCAGCTCTACTGATAAAGTTGTTCAGAGTGTAAAAAGCTTTGATGTTCAACTACCATCTTTAGTAGAATAGTTGTCATTTTGGTTGTAAAGAGAGCAACTCCTGCTCTGTTTATCTCTAAATATAATTGGTGGGAGTGTGGGACAAATCAGAAGCATTAATTGTCATATAATGGGTAAAATATTTATTAAGCAGATGTGACAAATGAGGGAGGTAGGGTTACCTGTCTGTCCTGTTGGCAGTTATCAGTGTTGTCCCATAACTGTGTGTCCTGTTGGTAGTTATCATTGTTGTCCCACTGGCCTGTGTACGGGGGCCAGTACTACTTTAACAGTGAGCGTATCGGTAGTTCAAGGGCTTTGGGTGGCCACTTATGCTGATGGCTACAAATTGGGTAATAAAGAACTTCTGCGCCTTTACTTTGAGTAAATGTAAGATTCCAAAATTGTCCACCTGAACACCTTTAGTATTAATAATGCAGGTAGATTTAATGGCAGCAGATGTGACAATTGGTCATTTGGTGTTTTTCTCATTGGACCCTGCAGAAAAATGCTTTCCAGGCCAGTTGGATTATCCCAGTAACAAATACAAGTGAATAACTAAATTAATAGATTACTTTACAAATACAACTGAATAACTAAATTAACAAATTACTTTTAAGTATACGAGTGATATATTTTTACTTAAAGAAAAAAAAAAGAAAAAAAAAAAAGACCTGCATTACTTCTGCATAGGTGAATGTCGGGATTAAGAACCTTGGCTTGGACTAATACATTTTAAGTGGAAACGAGTATGAGAACACCAATTATAATGAAGACTTTTCCTTTAGCTAGCAATGCATACTTTAGCTTGTCTTTCAGGCTGTGATAGAAGACTTCATTTATCTTCTTTCTCTTACTTTTCCATGGAGGCAAACTGATAGTAGGGGGCAGTAAAAGATGGAACACTGGCTTCTTCATAGCGTAAAATTAATGATTTCGGAAATTTATACAAGTAATTTTCACATCTAGGGAAGGGCAACTAAAGATAAAAAAACTGATTAAGTAGAATTATAGGCAGTAACATGCATCTTAGCATGAATAACCTCAATGTCAGGGCCAGTGTTAGCAGCTGTCTATTTGGCACAAATGTTCCTATCAGGAGAGTTAAAATCCATTATCTGAAGATGAACATAGTTATCTGTGTTTCTATTAAGTTAATATGTTGTGTGTTTGTTTTGAGGGTTTTTATTAAAACAAAAAGTCTTGTAAAATGCGACATAGGTTCCAATATTGGTAAGAAGAACGTATATAAAGGATTAACTTGCCAAACATTAATGGTTACATGCATCACAAAACTAGAATTAATTTTTTCAAAAGCTACCATATGTAACAGGTGGGAATAATGACTTCTTACCATAATGGCAACTCTTTCTATATTATCTTGGAATATCAATGGTGTCATGGGTATAAACAAAAATGAAAGAATGTTAAAAATGCAGAGTGCAGATTCCAATGCTACAGGCGACTCATTGGAAAAGAACAGAGCGTGTGCTGCATTTGATAAAGACAACATTTTAGGATGGATATTTTGTAGGATATCAGGGACAAAAGAAAGGAGGAGTACTTGTATTCCACACTCCTGGGTCATTGCAGCTGTCTGTACGGGTTCCACACTCCTGGGTCATTGCAGCTGTCTGTACGGGTTCCACACTCCTGGGTCATTGCAGCTGTCTGTACGGGTTCCACACTCTCCAGGGTCATCACAGCTGTCTGTATGGGTTCCACACTCTCCAGGGTCATCGCAGCTGTCTGTACGGGTTCCACACTCTCCAGGGTCATCGCAGCTGTCTGTACGAATTCCACACTCTCCAGGGTCATCACAGCTGTCTGTACGGGTTCCACACTCTCCAGGGTCATTGCAGCTGTCTATACGGGTTCCACACTTGCACATTTTTCCAGGTGCTATAATGTATAAAATTCCACTTTGTTTTATTGGTTTGACTCTGACTAGCATAGCTTCTCTGAGAACTTTCTTTGTTTAGAGGCTCTCTTATCAAGTTGTTCCTCTGCTGTTATATCCCTCTACCCCTATGAACTCTTATCCATCCTGTCACTCCTGCCAGCAGCTCAGTGCCCTTCATTCACACTCCATCTATGTCTACCGGTGAAACTGAACTACATTACACCCCTCTGCTTCTGTGCTGTATGTCTTATTGTCACACACAGGTCAGCTTTCACTGAAGTCACCGCTGTGATTATGCCTTTAAGTTTAATTGTTTGTATTTATAATCTGAGGTTTTAGTGTAAGTGAATTGTATGTATGTTATGCTAACTGGCCTCTTGTGAGGTTCTTTATTTAGCTCTGTATTCCAGATATTTTCCTACTAACACAGGCATTGATGGCACGTGTTTGCGAATGTCTAACTCTTGTCTGTAATACACACGTACTTACTTATTTTCTGTTTATACATTTTCATACTCATACGTATGATGGAACGTGTTTTGGAATGTCTAACTCTGGTCTGTAATACACCCGTACGTACTTATTTTTTGTTTATATGTTTTCATACTCGTACATGGTGGGAAAAGCTAAATTGGAAATCTGTCATTCGCCGGATTGCCAACTTGCTCCCAGATGGGATGCAGATAATCAAAATAAGAGAGCAGTCAACACTGGACACCCACTAAGAGTTGACCCAGTTATTTGGGAACTTTGTGGACAGTAACTTAAAATTTTACCAATACGCGTCTAAGAAAGTCCTTCTGTATTGCAGAATTTAAAAACAAAGGGATTGTGTCTAGATGTAGGGGTGTCTTTGTCCCCCCCCTTTAGTATAATGCCCCCTTTGGCATGCATCTGACCAGACATATGCAACAAATGGAACCCCCACAGCGATAACTAACTTACTAAAAGGATCCTAAACCAAATTTCCTACATGGACTAACCTGAAGCCCTGTCACTGTACTCTGTGTCCTACAGACTGCTAGCATATAAGGCATTCTCTGACCTAGTACTGATGGAGTTACTGCACATGAGCAAGTCAGATGGCATCAGAAGCCTCTGTCTAGGGATCTAAACTTGTTATAGGTTCATAGGTTCATAATAGGCTATCTGCCCTAGGGCATTTATAAGCCTAGCCAGAATGTGTTTGGCTTTCGCCACCCATTTTAAATTAATTTTGCTATGCCCTTTTTCGAGGTTAGTATACTGTGCCTCTGTCTAACAGTGACACAGGAGTGATACCCGGGGTAAACCTACGATCTCCCATCCACTCATCAAGATTCCTCTTGAAGAGAGTCAATGAGGGACTCTGCCTAACCTGGACTGGGATTTTATTCGAGTGAAGGGAGCCTCTGGGTTATGAATCTGTCCCTCCAGCATGTCCTGTTTATTTCAAGTGCTGAGGTTCAAGTCTCTCGAGCGCGTAGTTCGATGGGATTTGGATTTTCTGAGGTGCAGCATGTCCATTAATTCCGGGATGGACATGGCTTTATACGTCCAGCACAGATCGCCTCTGAACAGGCGGTATGTCACTGAGTAGAGCTGGAGTTTCTTTAACCGGGCAGCATATGGCATCTGTTTGAGCCCTTTGATCCTCTTGGTGAGGTTCTTTTGGGGTCTTTCCAGTTGCTGCAGGTGTCTGGTACATCCCAAAAGGGGCATTGTACTCAATTATGGGCCTGATGAGGGATGAGTAAGGAGGCACGATGACCTGCCCTGATCTAGATGTGAATCCCTTCATGATTAGGTGGGCTATATAAAATGTTTTTCTAACCACTTTGGCCACGTGGTTGTCAAATGAGAGATTGCTATCAACTTGGGTCCCCAATTACTTCTTCTGTACTTTTAATGGATTACCACCTATGTGGTAATTTGTGGGCACTTTGTTTTTGCCAAAGGGGATGACTATACACTTTTTGGCATTTAGCTTGAGGCCATGGCTCTGGCACCAGTTGTCTGTTTCTATGAGGCCCTTTTGGAGGTTGCTTGTGTCGGCTGGGGAGTCGATTATGGCGCCCAGTTTGCAGTCATCTGCGAACTTGGTCAGCCACAGTCCTTCCGTGTTGGCCTGTACCTCCGAGAAATATATACCGAACAAGAGAGGTCCCAGGACTGAGCCTTGTGGGACACCACTTGTAACTGGTTTGGAGTCTGACATGGCTCCAGCAATTCTAACCATGTGGGTTCTGTCCTTGAGCCAGTTTGCAATCCATCTAGTGACATAGGGGTTTATATTTAAGCTGGTGAGCTTATCTATAATGCTGAGTGGGGTACTGTATCGAAGGCTTTTGCGAGGTCCAGGTAGGCTGTGTGGACCACCCTCCCCTCGTCAATCGCCTTGGTGACTGTTTCAAAGAAATCAACCAGTGCAGGATCTGCCCTTAAAGCCGAACTGGGTAGGATCCAGTGTCTGTATGTCCCCAATATCTTTGAGGTCCATGATGATCCTTTCCATAGCTTTGCAGACCAAGCTAGTCAGGCTTATGGGGCGATAAGTTTCCAGGATCTGTTGAGGCACCACCTGTATGGAGAGGGACCACTGTTGCTGTACGCCACTCTTTGGGCACATATCCTGTAGCAAGGCTGAAATTGAACAGTAGTTTTATGTTTGGGTTTAGCTCTTCTTGGAGTTCATGTAGGACGCAGCCCGGGACACCGTCTGGTCCCATTGATGCTGTGTTTTTTGCTTTGGAGAGGGTGGCTCTTACCTGAGCATCTGAGATGTCAGGGGGGCAGCACTCTGCTGGGATAGATATTTGCCCTTTTGGTGGGGGGTGGGGGGGAATCAGCTAGGATGTTGGCAATGTCTGTGGGTTCAGTGTATTTTTTGTCATTTTGGACTAATTCTAAGCATATCTGGGAATTACCACCCAGGTTCCTAACATAACTAAAGAAAGCCTTGTGATTATCCTTAGTGTCCTGTGCAATTTTTCTCTCGAAGCTGGCCTTAGACAATTTTATGAGTGCCCGTAGGTTTTTGCTAAAACTGATCAGTGATGCCTTCCCTTTTTGGGATTTTGCTCTCCTTTAGTAGCTTCCTCCTTCTATTGTATAGTTTGTTTATGGCTGGGGTCCACCAGACAGGACGTCTGCCTTTGGAGTATTGGGTCTTGGTTTTATTTGGGATTGCATGATCCATGCATTCCTGAGAGTGTTCATAGAATGTGTTTGTAAAGGATTCTGCGGTCTGGGCCATATTTTCCACAGGCCCGGGGGCTTTGAAGGATTCCACCTTGGTTTTGAGGAGTGTGAAATTTGCTTTAGAGAAGTTTTTCACTGTGGTTTTCTGGGCAGGGGGTGGGGTCGGGATGTGAATATCCAGTGAGATTAGTTTATGGTCTGATCTTACCAGTGAGGGATACACTTCTGGTCTGGAGCATAGTCCCCATGTTGGTGATGATCAGGTCCAGTATGTTTTCCCCTCTTGTGGGAGTGGTAACAAGTTGTTCCATAGCATTTGAGTTTATAAATTCTAGGAACCTTTGGGCTATGGTGTTGGAGCTAGACTAATGCTCCCAGTCTGTTTGGGTAGTTGAAGTCGCCCAATATAATGGTGTTTGGAGAGACCTTCATATTTTCCAGTGTTCTCAGGAAGGCCGAGTGGGGTTCCTGGGTTTGGGAAGGTGGTCTGTAGCAGGCTATAAACTGGAAGGCAGTTTTACCCACTGTTAGTTGCACATGGATGGTCTCTGATGCTTCGTGCTTTGCCACCAACCTGGAGGTGTGGGTATCTTTGATGAATATCGATACTCCCCCTCCTTTTGTGGTTCGGTTCAAGTTTTGGGGCCAAAAAGCATGGTATGAGGTATAACCTGGTAGTGCTGGGGTGCTCTCAGGAGCCCTGAACCAGGTTTCTGTTACTGCACAGATATCTATGTTCTCCATGCTAAGGAGAGTTTCGAAAAGTCGTGCATCTTGAGGTTTAGACTTCTGGCGTTGAGTAGCATTACTCTTAGTTTCTTATCCCTTGTGATACCTATGGAGGTGGGTTTGTCTTTTGAGCCTTGCCTAAAAGGCACTATGGGGGTAGCAAGAGCCTTTGCCAATATCCGAAAGCCCAGGGGTGACAGGTGCAAGTCGTCCCTAGCGAAGCATCGTGGCTTGTCGAGCATATCATCCCAAGCTGACAGGCATTTGATCCCCTTTGAATGACACCAGTACTTAAGCCAATTGTTGAAATTGAACATCTTGTCTTCATATTGTGGCATCATTCTTGGTGAGGGTAAGATGCTACTCAAGGTCAGGGTCATACTGGCCTGGGCTACATGCTCAGAGAGCTCCTTTGTCTCTTTATGTAGTCCAGTGAGGTACGTCTCAAGTCATTCACACCAGCATGGACAATGACTGAGTCATATTTGTACTTTCCTTGGAGTGACCTCCTGAGTGCTTGTGTTATGTGGTGGATCCTAGCGCCCGACAGGCTGCTCACTGTGACCTTCTCCTTGTTCAGCCTGGTGAGCGGGACATCAGTGTGCCTGACTATAGTCGCCTATTACAAGTGTATCGGGTGTGTTGTTTAGTCTTAAGGGCTGTGACTGTTCGGCACACTGGCTTTGTGAGATATGTGTTGCACGTGTTTTGTTTTGGGGTAGCGGTTGCTTGGGTGTCTGCTTTGGAGGTGTCTGCTGATTGGGCAGATCTTTATTTAGAGCCTCAGAGTATGTTTTTGTGTGATTGTGTTTGGTTTGCTGTCGTGGTAGGTCTATGTAAGACTGGAATTGTAGTGAGTGTGGTTTCCTTCTCCTCCTGACTGGTTATGCCAGTACTGAGTTGAGAGAGCTTATCCTCCAGTTTGGCTATATGGTTGCATCTCTCACATGTGTTGGAATTTGTAGGGAGGAAGAGAGGGTTGTCTGTGTACATGAGGCAGTTGTAACATTGCCTCAAGATTCCCAGAGTCACCAGCTGGACCGGAGAGGAGATTGACAACTGACCTTTAGACATGCTAGAATAATATTGGGAATTCCTTAATTGAAAACAAGGGCCAGTGGGGAGTGAGGGTGTAGGGCCAGTGGGGAGTGAGGGTGTAGTGCTTTTAATTTTTAGTGCTGACTTGTATAATTGCTTTAGTGAGCATGTGCCAGGTAACTTAAGTGCAATGTGTTACAGGTAACTTAAATGCAAAAACGACAAACATTAACTTTCTTTCAAGTGAAACAAGGAAATAAGTACAGTAAGCAATGCAGATATCACTAGTGATCCACAGAAGCGCTGAGAAGCCGTGTATTGGGTGGAATTAGCGTTCCACAGAAATAACAAGCATATAAACAAAGCTAGATTCAGCAGGCCTGGATCTAGTCTATGCTACAGCAAACTAGGTGTACCAATTTCAGTAAGATACAGTTCAAATATTCAGGCACTATAAACCTTTAACCAGAAATTCCCAGCTCAGAAGGGCAGATTCCAGCCTCTTCTCCCACAAGAGTGCGGACCACGAACCTTCTTAATGTAAAATAACTGGCCTGAAGCCGAAGTGCTTAAACCAGAACTAATACAGTTTGAGAGCCCAGTGTCTGCTATTCTTAATCAGCAGTTTCCAACTTAGAAGGATGAAAACTACCTGTCCTGCCACCATCAACATGGTGAGTTGAAGGGACAGGTGTATTTCTCACAGAATGTGGTAACCTCTGGGAGATAAATTTGTCCCTCCAGCAGGTTCTGTTATCACGTACCAGGTTAAGGTCTTTAGAGCGAGTAACCTGTGTACCATTTAACTTGCAGATATGCAGCATTTTCAGTAAAGCAGAATCAGAGATTGTCTTATATGCAAGGCAGAGATTGCCTCTGAGTAGTCTGTATGAAACCGAAGTGACAGTGATTTCAGATGAGCCTCATAGGACAGATGCTGAAGATCTTGAATTTTCCTTGTGAGGAATCTTTGGTTTCAATTGCTGCAGCTGCTTGGAAATGTACATACCAAAAGATGCACTGTATTGCAATTATTGGCCTGAAGAGGGAAAGTACAGGGAAGGAATAACTTCTTTTTTGCTGGAGGTAATCCCCTTACTTATGAGCTGAGTAATATAGAATGCCTTTCTTACCACTGTGGAGACATGGTTATCAAAGGTAAAATTGCTGTCAACCTGTGTGCCCAGGTCTCTCACCACTGATTGCCTACTTAGGGTGTTGCTATTGATGTGGTAGTTAGCAAGAACATCACTCTTGCTGGAAGAGATGGTAATACATTAAATTTTAGACCATGACTTTGGCACCAATCATTTGTTTGTGCAAGGCCCTCTTGTAGGATGTTGACATCATTTGGAGGTTCTATGACTGTTCCCAGTTCACAGTCCTCAGCAAATGTTGTCAGCCACAGACCTTTAGTTTTTGCTTGTACTTTGGAGAAGTAGATTCCAAAAAGTAGAGGCCCCAGGACTAATTCTTGTTTAACACCAATGGTTACAGGTCTGCTATTGGAGGTGGATTCCCCTATTTTGACTGTGTTCCATCAGTGAGCCAGTTAGCGACCCATCTAACAGTATAAGGGTTGGTACCTAGTTTGGTGAGATTGCCATTGATGCCTGAATGGGGGATAGTGTCTGAAGCCTTGGCTAAGTCTAGGTAGACTGTATGCACAGATTTCCCCTCATCCAGGGCCTTGGTGACCTGTCTCGAAGTCCACCAGGTATGGCAGGCATGATCTCCCTTTGACAAATCCGTACTGAGTAGGGTCAAGTGTTTGGAGATCACCTGTATATTTGTTGATAAGGTCCATGATGATTGACTCCATGGCCTTGCAGATAAGGCTAGTCAGGCTAATAGATGTATAGTTTTGGGGTCAGTGGAAGCACCACCTTTGTGCAGGGTAATAACAGTGGCCATTTTCCCATTCAGCTGTGACGAAGAAGGTGCTTAGACTATGATTGAAAAGAGTACCCAATGGTGTTGCTAATTCTTGTTGGAGTCCATGTAGGATGCAGCCTGGGATGTTATCAGGTGCCATAGATGCTGTGTTTTTGGCCTTAGAGAGGGCATTTGCGACCTGCTCTTTAGAGATGCAAGGAAGGGGACAGGTGGTAGGGATGTCATGGGGAATGTGTGGTTGAGCAGGGAAGTGAAGTTTTCATAGAACTGGTCGGTCAACAGGTTAGCTATGTCCACAGACTCGGTATATGTGGCATCATTAACCACCTTATGGCTGTCTTTAATTTGGATTCGTAGTTTGCTTTGGAGGACTTCACAAGAAGTCTTATTTGCTTGTTTAAGCTGTGGGGGGAGTGTTTCCAGTTTAGGGCTCGCTCCCTCTTACTCTTAGACAGGAATTTCTTCCTATTTTTGTAAAGCTTGTTAATGGCAGTTGCCCACCAGTTGGGTTTGTCCTTCCATGTGGAGCTTGTTTTGGTCTTATCAGGTACGGCCGAGTCAGTACAGTTGTACAGGTGTTTGTATAGAGCATTGGTGTAGAACGCTAAGTAGTTGCCATTTCATGGGGGGGTGCAGTGAAGCTATTTATACCATCCCATAAGAGGTTGTAATCTGGTTTGGAGAAATTTCTTAGAGTAATTACTGCTGGGGGGGGGGGTCAGGTGCAATAGTACTTTGAATGAGACTGATTTGTGGTCAGATCTTGCCCGGGAAGACTTCACAGTGGGTGTGCTTTAGTGGTCCCCCATATTGGTAATAAACACCAGATCCAGGATGTTGACACCCCTTGTGGGGGTGTCAACCAGTTGGTTCAGGGCACTGGAGTCAATGAAGTCAAGGAACCTTTGGGAACTAAGTTTGAGCAGGAGTAATTTATGTAGTCAGTGGATGGGCAGTTGAAGTCCCCAAAAAACATGGTGTTCACATCTATCTTGATAGACTCTAGTAGATCCAAATGGGCAGAGTGGGTGTCCTGGTTCATAGAGGGGATCTTGTACTGGCAATGACTTGAAAATAGTATATAATTATTGACCATGATAGGAAATTCACCCCGGGGATCATGTCAGTCGCCCTGCTAGACAGGGGTCCAGAGAAGTAAATATTGTGGGAAAAATATCCAGGGAATTATGGCTAGGCTTATATAGTCCCTAGGGCCGATAGCCTAGTACCAACCTATGAACCTATAAATATTGTGGGAAGAAATATCCAGGGAATTATGGCTAGGCTTGTATAGGCCCTAGGGCTGATAGCCTAGTACCAACCTATGAACCTATAAATATTGTGGGGAGAAATATCCAGGGAATTGTTATGGCTAGGCTTGTATAGGCCCTAGGGCCGATAGCCTAGTACCAACCTATAAATATTGTGGGAAGAAATATCCAGGGAATTATGGCTAGGCTTGTATAGGCCCTAGGGCCGATAGCCTAGTACCAACCTATAGGATGGGTAAGTCCAATCTATAACCGAATGGGATGGATTTTGAGCACAAAAAGGAAAACTGGTTAGACTTGCAATGTACCGCAAGTACATCTGCCCTAGTATATAAATATGAACTTTATGTAGTTCTATTTGCTGCTGCTGATTGGTGACGTTACCTATATGGTCAGCAAAAATAATTTCGTTTTTTGTTGATATTTTCTTACCTTCTGCATCATGGCATGTGGCGCCTATAGCCTCGGTGTTTTGCCCTCTGTTATTCCAAATAATAGTGTGTCTCTGTTAAAATCCTTTAGGGAACAGTGGTTTTGGTATGCCCTCTGTTATTCCAAATAATAGTGTGTCTCTGTTAAAATCCTTTAGGGAACAGTGGTTTTGGTATGCTGTCATTTTCAGTGTACTTTACTGTTTGTGATACCACCTTAGGTATGGTAAAATGATGCATCCATAGACATTAATGCAAGGGATATGTCCATTGAAGTGCATGGGGACATCTTATGCTATCTTTATGGTGATGCACCTGAGGGATACAGTTACGTTATTTGGGATGTGGCTTAGTGAAACCTTTTTAAAAACTTTTTTTATTAAAAAGCAGCAGTCCAAAAATATTAAGAATGAAGTGCTTTGTGGTACTTGAGCCACTGTATATCATATGATGCTGCATGTGTGAATGTGGGCAAAAACACTTTAACAAGTAGCTGTATTTATTTGCTTGATCAAATTCCTAACTTTTGTCTTTGAGCAGACGGCAGTATAAACCCAGGTCCCAACTTCTCTTGCCTTTTTGCCCTGACCTGAGGACACAACTAGATCACAGTATAAACCCAGGTCCCACCTTCTCCTGCCTTTTTGCTCTGACCTGAGGACACAACTAGATCACAGTATAAACCCAGGTCCCACCTTCTCCTGCCTTTTTGCCCTGACCTGAGGACACAGCTAGATCACTTTTTCTGTGTCAAAACCCGAGAAGTCCTCCTCTCTACAGCATCTGTCTCTTAAAAATTGTAATAGACTGGTGCCACTTGTCACACAATGAACAGTGCTTGTAGCTTTTTGAGCTTATGATGACTTTTTCCATCCTGCCTTTTAGGGTACAGCATTAGACAAGGGTGCCTAGTACTGCATCATTTACTTTTCATATTGCACAGGTCTGCTGTGTGCAACAAAATCATGTGTAATTGAATTTGCACTTTTAAGTCTGCTGTTTTTACTTGGCTCTTTTATGCTTGTGTAGAGCAAAAGTTCATATAGAAAGATAATGACTCGCAGTGAAAGTCAGAAAAGTCACTTATTTTTTGTTTGGAATGTTGCTAGTATTGAGCTGCCCACAACTGAGAGAAGTATGCCTTGACAGATTTTGGAAAGCTGAGCAGAAAATTAATATTTTTACTTTCCATGTAGTTGGACAGTATTTGGACTGAGTACTCTCTTTTTTTTTTTTTTTTCAATAAAGCATATGACTGTTATTTTAAAGATCCAGGGTACCCCATAAAAGGTAATATTCTAGTCCAGTGTGCATTAATGATTTCACACAGTTTCTAACAAAAGAAGTGTAATGGAGAAGGTTCTAAGACACTTTCAAAAGAGCCATTCTAGATAGAGAACAACATGCCAATGCAAATGTATAACACATATATTGCAACTCACTGGGTAATCTAAGTTGCTGCAGAGCAAACTGGAAGTATACATACAGTGCAGATCTACCTTATTGTGTCCCAGTATCGTGCATTACTTGCCAAGACATTTAAAGTTTTCAGCGACAGTGATAATGCAGTTTGTGCTCATAAAATAGTGCTGGAACCTTGTAAATAGGGTAAGTATATATTCTGTAACAAATGCAGTGCAACGCAGGTTCTTTGCCATATATCTCCTATCCTGACTACTTGGCACATGGGACTGCTGAGTGTAAGGTGGATTATTGCATGTATACATCTGTGTTGTAGATGTTTGCCTACTGTGCTATTTGTTGCATTGTGTGCATTTGATTTTTTGCTGTAGTGATTCATGTACAATTTTCCTCCTTCTTTTTTTTTTTTTTTTTTTTTTTTTGTTTTTGAGGAACATATCTATGTAGTGAGTACTGTATATTTGTGTACATTATACATTAGAAATTAATGTTTGTACCACTATTGCCTAATGCCGCCCTGTCGTGTAGTGTGTAATTTGGAAGCTGTTCTACATGTGTTTTGCTACATGAGATAGTACCACTTGCTGTGCAGGGTACATGAAGTTTAAGAATCGTGCCATCACAGTTCTGTAGAGTACGTCTGCATTTTCTGTTCTGTTTTTTGCTTTGCTGAGTTGCTTGGGTCTACACTGAAACAATATATTTCACAAATTTGATGTTTCAGTATATTTAAACCATTTAATCTAAAAACAAAACAGTAAAGTGTTTTGCAGGAGTACAAAGACCCCCCCCCCGTAGCTCCCATACCTAATCTATTCTTATATACTGACTCTGAGATCACACAACAGTTGGAATAAGGAAAACCTCCTTAATCCACTGTTGGTAATCTCACACTGAAAGGTAACCAAGATTCTGTACATCCCACTGGGGAATAAGGAAAACCTCCTTAATCCACTGTTGGCAATCTCACTGAAAGGTAACGGAGATTGTATGTACATCCCATGCACACGTATACACTTACACATATTCAGATGATCGAATTTTACTTTATTCTGCATAACATCAGTCAAGTTTGATGTAATGCAGATCAGAGTATAAATCAACTGTTTCGACTCGACTAATAGCACTCGTCAAGATGGCCAAGAATAGACTTTGATTGTTAGAAGTTTGAATTGTCATGTTTGTTCTAACAAAATTGTGGAAATGTGAGGAATGTTTTATCTGTAGTTTCTTCTTGTGAGGAAAAATGTGATTTAATATACTTTAAATTTCTTCTTTTGCATTGGGCACTTGTCATTGTTTACAGTGTGTGTGTGACTGATACTACTACCAGGTCTATGGTCATTGGTACTGTTTTGAGGAGGTTTGCATGGCTGCATTCTCAGAATCTCTCAGATCTCAAAAATGAGATTTTTAAAGTCTCCCTTTGCTGGAGATTGTCTTTGGCCTCATCTGCTGCAGAGGTAATTAAAAAAAGTGTGCTGAAAGAGGTAACCTGATCCAGGAAATATATATATTTTTTTCTCAGCACTTGCTTTCCAAATTTTCCAAGGGATATCCATCTCCTCATCCAGTTTTGACAACAAAAACAGAATAAACGTCCTCAACAAAATATATGTAAACAGACATTTAAGAATGGCAAGGTGGTTCCAAAAAAAAGTCTCAAATGTCCCAAAACTAAGAACAGTCCCAAGTCTGACTCTTCAAGAGACTCTGTGAACCCCTCCCACCATGTCCCCCCCCCCTTCAGAAAGTCTGAATCTCCATGTTTCTCTTTGCCAGTGGATTATTTAAAAAAAATAATTCATCAGGGTTACATATGGCAGTGCAGTGGGAGGAAATTCCTGCTTTCCAGGGGTCATTCCTCCTTCGGAATAGACCCCCACCACACACACACACACACACACACACACACACACACACACACCTCATGCTGTTTCAAGGAGTGATAGAATCAGTTTCTTCTTCCTTGGTGGTGAAGGATTTTTATTCAAGGATGTTCCTAGTGCCAAAGAAAGCAAATGCCAGTTCCGGATCTCATGTTTGTGATGGTGTCCAAATTCAAAATGATGTCACTTCACAACTTGTTACCTCTTCTTCCTCTCTCAAGTTTCAGAGAAGCACTAGAATTAAAGATGCTTTTCGCATCCCTATTCATTCAGACTTCAAACTTTTCAGTTCTCTGCCTTACCCTTTGGACTATCCACTGTACCAAGAGTGTTCACAAAGTGTCTGGCTCCACTTATAGTTTATTGAAGTTTACAGAGCATCTGCATTTTTCTATATTTAGACTTCCTTATCTTTGCAGAGTCCGGACTCCTTCATCTCGGAAGCTTTTTTTTCTTCAGAAATAAACATGTTTTTATTTCACATTTTGCCTCCTGTTCCCCTTGACCAAGACCCCCCATACACCTTTTGTCTCTTCACCTTTCTCTTTCTCACCCAAACCACCTCCAGACCAACTCTTGTATTTTCACAGAGGTTTTGCAGTCCTTTTTGGAGCAAGGTACCAGTCAAACTGTTTTACTCCAGGATGTTTTTGGTTCCTTGGAAGGAGGGGACTTTGATACCAATTCTGGATCTCTTTCCACACACTTTTCTCAGGGTCCCTTCTTTCAGGATGCTGTCTTTTCAGGTTTTGTTTCCTCTTCTGCTCCAGGCCTTCTTGGTCTGTCTAGAACTCAAGAATGCCCATTCACCCTCTGGTCAGGAAATTTTTATGCTTCATAGTTTCGTCCTCTCATTTTCAGTTTATTGCTTTGCTGTAGGACTTTCTACTGCCTCTAGGATATTCATCGTATGCCTCACACCTGTTATTGCCTTTTGCAGGCTTAAAGGGATACAAATATTCCCTTATGTAGATGACTTGCTTATTCAGACTCCTTCTGCAAGATCTTCAATTTATCACTTGTCTCTTACGAAGTCTGGGATTCTCCATCAGTCTCAAGAAATTGGTTCTTATGTTCTCCCAGGAGTATATTTTTAACGGTTGCATTCTCCCAGGAGTATATTTTTAACAGTTGCAGGCTTCAGACCATTCTCATGTTGGCCTTTCGTCCTGTTGCCAAGGCTTTGTCTTTGACCACATTTTTCTAGTCTCCTTTTCCTTTGTCCCTTCTCACTGCTAGAGAATTTCTAAGGATTCTGGGATTTATGGCATCCACTATTCCTGTGCTTCCTCTTGCCAGGCTCCATATGAGGAAGCTCCAGTGGTACTTCAAGTCAGTGTGGCTTCAACGTTGCCATTGTGACATCCCTCCTGTGGGCCAGTGATCAAGGAGCATCAGTTCTCACCACTGATACCGGTGGAGAGCATTCACTATGAGAAAAATAGTTATAAACAGTATTTTCAAATGCAGTCATCTTCACCAAGTACAGTTTACCATAAGAGCACATGGGAAATGCACACTCCAGTCCTGGGGCTAGGCTTTCTCTCTAGGCCCCAAATAAGACTGACCACTATAGAGCTAAGCCCTTAGCTGGGTGTTCCAAGCCAAGTTTTCCACCACCCTCTCTGTGAAATCAGTGCTCTCTGTCCCTGTTCAAAGTAACCATCACACACTCTGGAGATGTGATTTTTCACACTCACCCACCTGGGAAAGGCTGGTAGAACTTACCTGTTCTGCCACCTTCACCTACATTATATAAGGTAGATTTACTGCCACCAGAACCCCCCCCCCCACCAAGTCAGCTACTTTAAGGCTCTTATTAGGGCACCCAATTACACTTACTACCATTTGTACAAGTATTACATTTACTATTTAACCAAGCAGCAAGACTTTCTGGAAAGGGCAGCCACAGTGTCACTAAATAAATGCAAGTACTCTCAAATGTTAAATATTTTCTAAAAGACCAGCCACAATGAAAGGTTTAGTTATTTAATAATAAATTTAAAAAAAAATGACCGTACTGAATATCCATTTACAGTAAACGCGAATTACAATCAAAGGAAATGTAAAAATACAGATGGAAAGACTGTGACTGAAACAAAACAAAATAGTTCATCTCACTATATTGTTTTAACTGACTGAAGAATTTCTGTTACTTAGTAAAGCAAGGCAAGATGAAAGTAGATCCAAAAATAGAGTGCACACCTCACATCTCTCATTACTATTAAAGTACAATTTCAGTGCTGGCTACAGACAGCACATCTGGTCACCTGACTCTGTGGTTCCCACACTACCCTCTCATTAGAAACTCAGCCAGGTTCTGGTAATGTCACAATATATACACACACACACACACACACACACACACACACACACGACTGTAGCTTAGGTTTATTACAGCATCTGGAAACTGTAAAACCGTTCCAACATGTCCACCCTTCCTGCAGAAACTAGCAAGCCATTGTGTGGCACCCCAGGATAGCAATGAGTTCACCACTAAGGGTAGTAAAGCAGGATCCCAGCTGCATTCAGACATGGTTTAAGCAATAAAGATTTTATCTCTCAAGTCATTTAATTTCAAGCTATTTTCTTAAGGTTAGTTGGACTGAGCTTAACCCTTCCCTTCCAGTATTCTCTGTTGAAATATATACATTTCATCAGTTACAACAATACAGTCTGACATTCTTTCCTGTCCAACAGGACTCGCTGTTAACATTTTTAACACAAGCATCTGTCCAAATTAGTTTGAATGACATGTAATTCTTTATAAAACTCCAGCTAGCTATGCTGGTATATGTTACATATGCACTGCCCTACTCTCCCTGGCACCAAATCACATCATCCACTCTAAAACACAGGGTCTACACCCTTCATCAGTACAAATCAACTAAACTCATTCAGTGTTTAAATAGGAGATGCAAATAAGTCACATGCTTCAGCCCACTTATCACTGTTTTAAACAATCAAAACTTAAAGGGACCATTTATATAAAATATAATACATTTCATAAATATATTTAAAATTAATTATATAAAAGAATTGCAAGCTTGTGATAATATAATTTATTAAACAAGCAGATAAAGGGGTGGGGTTGTTATAATGGAGAAATTTGTACTTTGCAAACTTTAAACAAATTTTCACTGAACACGGTACTTTTAGAAAAGTGTCTTTTCCTGAAGTGCAAAAGCTAATAGCAGAAGTTAATATGGTAAGGAGTTACAACTTTGTAATGATTTGAGTATTGAGTTTAACTATTTGACTGTGCCATGTCCAAGGATCCCCCAAATTTATGGTATCCCTAAAATACATAAAGATCTTGTCAATCCACCACTGAGACCTATAGTGTCAGGGGATGGATGGATAACGGAGCCCATCTCGAAGTATTTACAAGGTGTACTGGGAAAATCTATGGAAAAGTGTTCTACTGTAATAAAGAATACTAAAGATTTCTTAGATAATTTGCATAATTGGCACCCAAGGTTCGAGTTTAAAGGGTATATTATGGCATCTCTAGATATTACCTCACTATTTATAGTTATGCCTAATAGTTATGGAGTGAATGCTATACGTAATTTCCTGAATAATGAAGTAAAAATGTATGGAAGAGAAATTGAAAATTTGTGTGCTTCTTGAAGCAGTATTGACACATAATGTCTTCATTTTTGACGGGGAACCACATTTACAACTTACTGATGTAGCGATGGGTACTCCCGTTGCTAACACATATGCGAACTTGGTTTTATATGAATGGGAGAAGAGTATAATACTAAATAAGGAAAACTGAGTGAACAAGAAGGTGTTCTACAAGAGATTTGTAGATTGTTTTTTTTGATAAGGGATGGCTCCCTGTTAGAATTAGAGGATTATGTTCAGTACTTGAATGCATCCACTGAATTCCTAAAATTTAAGATGGAGGCATCGGGTCAGAATATAAATTATTTGGATGTACATCTATTTGAAAATGAGAATAGACTAGAATCAATGGTGTATAGGAAGGAAGTGGATGCCTTGAGATACATAAATAGGAATAGTATGCATGAAGGCACAACTAATAAAAATGAGTAAATTAAACACGGCTGATAATTAACTTTATAGAACAAGCTAGAATTATGTTGCAAGAGTTCCAGGAAAGTGGCTATTCAAAACGAATTGTAGATACAGCTTATGAAGAGGTGCTGAGGAAAGAAGGGATAAATATAAACCTATCTTAAGAGGGGGATTGGAGAAGATTGAAAGGGATGTACATAAGGATGGCAAAATAGTTAGATACCTCACTACATATAATCTAAATACAAATAATGTACATAAAATAATGGAGAAAAATTGGCCAATTCTATTGGCTATGCCAGAAATAACTATAGTAGGGGACAAGCCAAATTATGCTTACAGAAATTCGGAAACAATAAAACAAAAACTTTGTTATAAGGATTTTTAATTGAAACCTGAAAAAGTGGGTCATGCAGTAGGAACAAGAAAATGTTATAATTGTTCCTGCTGTAATGATTTATATGAGGGTGACTATTTGTTTAAGCACCCTATAACCGGAGAAGTTTGTTTCAAAGGTTTTGACGACTTGCAATGCAGTACAGGTGGTCTATTTGGCCACCTGAACATCATGTGTATCATTTTATGTAGGCAAGACTACCAGGAAGCTGAAGGAAAGGATTGTAGAGCATAAATCAGGTATAAGAAGGAAAGTAATAACAAGTGCGTTGAGCAAGCATGTTTTGGATAAGGGCGAACAGCATAAGTTTAAATTCAGGGTACTAGATATAATACAAATGAGTATAAGGAAAGGTGATATGAATAATCTGTTGGAGCTTAAAGAATTTGAATGGATTGTTAATTACAGGCTGACATGAGTCCTGGTTTAAATAATGCTGTTAGTTTAAAACCAGTATTAATGAAAAGACGAAGACAGAAATTATAATTAGTTTTGTAATATGGTGTATGTGTGTGTGAGTATGAATGTGTGTGAGTATGAATGTGTGTGTGTGAATATAAATATATATATATATATATATATATATATATATATATATATATATATATATATATAGTGTGTATGTATGTGTGTAGATAGATATATGTTTGTGTGTGTGTGTGTGTGTGTGTGTGTGTGTATATATGTGTGTATATATATATATATATATATATATATATATATATATATATATATATATATATATATTTTTTTTTTGTATGTAATATGCCTTTGAAGAAAATGTAGGCATATAATTTATTTTAAATATATTTATGAAATGTATTATATTTTATATAAATGGTCCCTTTAAGTTTTAATTATTTAAAAGAGTGATAGGTGGGCTGAAGCATGTGACTTATTTGTATCTCCTATTTAAACACTGAATGAGTTTAGTTGATTTGTACTGATGAAGGGTGTAGACCCGAAAGCTTTGCAATAAAGTGTTTGGTGTGTTTTTAGAGTGGTTGTTGTGTATATATCGAGTAGTGACACCATCGTTTTTTTAGTAACCACCTAACATCATTTCCGCCACCCTCTGCAGTTCCCTGTTCCTTTGCTTTCTTGTCTCAAACCTGAGCTACAGTGGTGGATTCAACAACTCTCTCTCAACCCAGGACTACCCTTTCGGGCTCTAGTTTCTTCTCTGGAACCTTGCACAGATGCCTCAGATCTGGGATGGGGTGCATCATGTGGACCAAGTCCAAGGTTTCTGGCCCTCTCATCAGAAGTCGGACCATATCAGCTTGAGACAAAAGTTCTTCTGGCTCTGCAAGCTTTTCATTCCTTTTTCTTCTTGTGCCCCCTCCAGATTCTTCACGGACAGCACCACTGAGGTGTGGTACATCAGCAAGTAAGGCCGTATGAAGTCACCTTTGCAGATTAGCTCCTCAAATGTGGGATCTAGTTGTCTGGTATCGAGTGACTCTCAGGCTGTTTTACATTTCCTTCGGAGCGCAGTCTAGTGGCATACTCTCTGAGCAGGTTTAGAACACAGGCTCATGATGGATCAGAGAGATGTTTCTGGACATAGCCCTCTGGTAGGGTATTCCTCAGATGGATCTTTTTTTGCTTCCCCTCTGGACAACTGCCTATGTGCTATTCAAGAGTACCAAGTCCTCTGACCTGGAAGGTGGATGCCCTGCCTTTTCCTTGAGTGAATGTTTGTGTGCGCCTTTCCTCCCCCTCCCTTCCTCTCCTGCCACAAGTTCTGCACAAGATCAGGGAGGATTATCCCCAAATCTTGTTGGTCTGAACAACGTTTTGTTTTTATCTCAGGACTTTTGAGTTTACCTGTTTCTAAGCAAACTATCTTCTCCTGGATTTCTAAAACAGTTTCCTTTTGTTCTTTTCATGGCAAACCTTTCATCATCCATAAAGCATGTTCTACTAGGGCAGTTATTTCTTCTGGTGCTTTTTTTTTTTTTTTAAAGGGCTGGATACCATCTTCATCTTTGAGGCAGCATGTTGAATGTTTATACTTTACTAAGTATTATAAATTGGATGTTGTTTTCAGGGCTAGGGCAGGTTTTTCCAGGATGATTCTGCATGGGTGTTTAGAGGGTTTTTCTGTGCCTTCATCCTTCCAGTGGTGGTCTTAGCTTTTGTACTCTCCCTTTAGTAAAGAATATAGCAACACTGGTGTGGAAGGACATAGTACAGCTGTGTAAAATCTTACCATAACGGTGTTTGTCCTTCTCTTCACTGTTGCAGTATTTGCTCCATTCCTCCTTCCCCCTTCAGTTGTAGCTCTTGCCTCTGTATTTTGTCTGCCTCCTGGCTGAGGGCCTGCTGCTTCTTTTTTTTTCCCCTCTGACTTTTTTTCTTTTTTGGATGTGCATGTTATCCTTTGTCCTTGGGAGTGTGTTGTTCTTCCTGGGCTAGTTTGGTTCTGAGTATTTATGCCCATATGTCACCTTTATGCCCTACATCTTGATCTGGGAGCATACATGTGACGTGCAGCACCTTTAAGATCTAAAGGCTCCGGTATACTGGCTGGTCACTGGGCTATCTTTGGTAGAAAATCCCTTGTGTAAAGAATGTTGCAGCAGTGAAGAGAAGGATGTACTGTTATGGTAAGATTTTTATACAGCTGTACGTTCCTCAAGTAGACCTCTTTGCCTATTCTCTGAACAGTCAGCTGCCAAAATTGTTTGAAGACCTCTGGCATCAGTCATTCCCAGCCTTCTTGCATAGTTTCCTTTTCCTTAGACAGGAATGCTAGTGTATACTTTTCCGCCGTTTCCACTATTATTGAGGGACCTTCTGAAGGTTCAGAAGGAATCTCCAAACAATATTATAGTGACTCCCTTCTAGCCCAAGAAACTGTAGTTCTCCCTCCTTTTGGAAGGTGTCGGGGCAGTTACCACAAACTATCAGAGACTGGATCTACTCACATACTGACAGGGGTGATTGATACTCCCTGACATCAATCAACTTCATTTGACTTCCTGATTGAAAAGGTCTTAATTCCTTTTAGGCACCTGTTAACTGAGGATGTGCAGCAGGTAGTAAAGGAGGTGAGAGAGCCTGCTACTAGAAAGTCCTATAGTAGCAAATGAAAACTGTTTTGGAGTTGGCACCAGCAAAAAAAAAAACAGCACCCATTCAGGACTAGTTTTGCTTTGGTTCTACAATATTTGTGTGAGTTTCTACCTTATGGCCTTTCTTATTCCTCTTTCGTGGTTCATTTCTCAGTCATTTCAATGCGTCTGCCCACGGATCCTCCTCTTCCAGTTGCAGTTTCCTTTGTCAGAATGTGTGTGAAAGGGGTTTTGCACAAGAGGCCCTCAAGTAAATGGCTAGCTCCTCCTTTTGGGATCTTAATTTTTGTTATAGAGGCTAACGCTCCCATTTGAACCAGCTAATTTGACCGACTTGAGGTTCTTAACATGGAAAACAGTTTGATTGCTCTGACCTTTGCAGGAAGAGTATCTGAGTTGCAAGCTCTTATGGTGAGTCAGCTCTCACTTTTCACATGGGACAGGGTTTTCTTTGATAATTGCTCCTTCTTTATGCCTAAAGTGGTATAGAACCAAACTATCTCCCAGTTTTCTTTCATGAACCTAAAAATTAGGGAAAAAAATATACCATACATTGGATGTCCACAGACAACTCTGGTACTGTCTTGTCAGAGTTAAGTCTTTCACATCTTCGGATCAATTCTTTCATTTCTAGAAGCTGGTTCTTTGTCATCTGTACATGCAAAGCACTATAACCTTGATTCCTTCTCTAGATCCAAATAAAGCTTTGCTAGGACCATTTTTCTGTGATTCCTGGACTCGTCTTCCACCTCCCAAATGTAGTTTGCTATATGTCTATATTACCTTAGCTAAGACTACTGCAGCAGTGATCAGTATGAAGAACATAGTACAGTTGTGCAAGTAAACTTACCATAACAGTAGATGTTCCCTACCTCCATCTCCTTGTTTTTTTGTGATGTTTGTTGTTCCTAGCATTGTCGTTTTAGAGCTTAGCCTTCATGTCTTTCAGTGGGGAAGCTCTGAAAACCTTGGTGCCCAGACTTGTCTTTTAGTCAGCTCCGCTCAAGCTGCTTGACAAATTTGGGCACGTGGAAGAACTTTGAAAGGTGTCTGGCTGTTATATTCTTGTCATGATATAATCCATATAACTAAGGCTTCTGCAGCAGTGATCCTTTGAACATTTACTGTTCGTGTAAGTTTACTGACGCAACTATTTCTCATGATTCCTGTTGCCATGTTACACCCTAGAAAGATTCAGTGGATTCAGGAAAAAAAAGTATGGACTGAGCAACTGCATCCTTCTGGAATTTGATATTCCAGTCTTGGCTTTTGTAAAAAGGGAACTGCATTGGCGAAGACAACAAATACAGGCAAATTCAGGTCTCCTCTTTTCCCCCTCTGTCTGTAAACCATTATGTAACTACAGAAGCCTCCGAGTTTGCTTGGGGTCCAGTTTCAGTGGTAGTGAAGCTGGAAGGCCTGTGGGATTCCTAAGCAGACCATTGCACATGTATGTCAGAGATGATGGCTGTGATCCATGCCTTAAAATCTGTTCATCTATAATCCCTGAGACCTCTCCAGGTGATTATAGATAACACCTCAGTAATGTGAGCATCAACAAACAGGAGGATACAAGATTGTACCATCTGTGCTGGTTGGCGTTGATGGCTTGGAAGGTAGTTCTTCTACACTCATTAACCACCCTACATTCCATCAGAGCAAAACATAGTGGCAGACCAGCTGGACAGACCCTCATGAATGGAAGTTGAATGAAAGGTCTTCTAGGAATTGATCCTGTTGTGGAGAACGCACTGGCCTTCTTTCAGAATAAAGTAAAAAAAAAAAAAAATCTGCTGCAAGACTCCTTACAAGTTGACCTGGAAAACTGATGTATTTTCATTCCCATGGAATGGGAGTGTTCCACTGATCTCAAGAGTGATTCTGAAGATTCAGAAGGGCTCCAAAATTAATTGTGATGACTCCTTTTTTGACCCAGGCAACATTTATTCTCCCTTTGGAATTGGCTAATGGCAGTTACCACATGTTTCTCCACAAATTTGACCAGCTCGCACAATGAGGGCTTTTGGCACACCCCAGTCTCAGATTTTCTCCTACCTGCCTGAACTAATTCTTTTTTAGGCACTTCTTTTCAGAGGACATGCAGCATGTACTAAAAGGAGCAAAAAAATGCTACTAGAAAATCTTATATTGGCAAGTAGAAAAGATTTTCTTCTTGGTCCTTGGCCAAAAAACAGGGCCCTATCCGGGATTACGTACTACTGGTAGTCAAATATTTGTGTTACTAACCTCTGGCCTTTCATACTCTTCTATCAAGGTACATCTTGTGGCCATTTTAGCATGAACTGCCCATAGAGCCTCTTACTGCTATATTTTTGATAAGTTTTTGAAAGGAGTTTTACAGCTCTGAGACCTCACAAGTAGGTTGCATCTTACTGGGACTTTAACTTTGTGCAAGGAAAGTTAAATGTGTCTCCGTTTGAACATGCATAGCAAGCAGAGTTAGGGTCCATCATATGGAAACCTGTTACTCTTCTTGAAAATGAGCTGCAAGTTCTTATGGTGGGTGAGCCTTATCTGGCTTTCCATGGGGATTAGAATGTTATCCATTGTACATGCTCAAGGTTGTTTTAGAATTCACTTTGAATCAAGCTGTCATTCTCCTAGTGGTCTCTCCAGACCCACAGTAGCAGGGAGAAAGGATTCTATGTAATCAGTACGTGAGCAGGTACTACCTTGACAGAACCAAGTCCTTTAGAAAAGCTGATCAGCAATTTTTATTTGTTTCATGTTGTGAAAAGGAAGAACAATTTCTAGAGTATCCTGTGCTGTTGCCTTGTGTTATTCTCATGACAGTAAACCATTTCCAGTCAGTATCAAGGCCCACTCTGCTAGGACCGTGTCTTCTTCAGTGGCTTATTGGAAGGACTGTAGAAATATTCTAGAGGCAGCTACATGGTCCTTTTATATGTACCGTAACAAGGCATTACAAACTGGATAATTTTTCTAGATCCATTATCCAGGGGCTCCTGGATCCATATTCTTCCTCCTCCCAGGTTGGATAGGCTTTGGTAATCAACCTGTCAAGCCCAGGCTACTGCAGCAATGAGGAGTTTGAGTACCTGTTGTTATGGGTTAAGTACAGCTTGTATATCTTTACTTAGTTTAATCTAGGTTATAGTATATATTGGTTTATGTTTTAGACTGAGAAACAAAACTAAACTCAAAACTAGCATGTTTAAACCTATCCCCGACTACTAAAATAACATCAGAATTGACTACAACACCTTAATAAAAAGCATTTCCACTCCCATTTGTGAGTTATGTACACCAGTGTTTGTTCATAAAAACAAATGTAAATTAAGTATACTCCTGCTCGGTAGAAAATCTACGCAGTTACCTCATTCTGCCAAAATGAATGAGATGCAGTAATCCACATAAAACGTTTTTTTTCTATAGAATTATGAAAGTGATATAAACATGTGAGATTGCCATGCATTTTACAGCTTTATCTATACAGTTACAAAAAGATAGTCTAAGTATCAAATACCAACCCCCATGTAAGTGTGTATGCAGATACAGGTCTGTGTCTGTGAACAGGTGTTCTGCACGATGTTCTCAACTTCCATGTTTAGGTTCATTGCAGGTTACTAGGCTAACAGTCCTAGAGCCCTTACAAGCCCAGCCATATTTATCCCGAGTTGTCAGTGGATAAGGAAATGCCATCTGCAGACTATTACCAGCCTAGCCAATAACCTGATGTCAGAATCAAACCCTGTACCATGTGTCAAGAGTAAAAACCATAACCATTATGCCAAACCAGCACTAGAGTGAAATGACAGCCTCCAGGAATGGTGAGAAGGTAAGTAACCTTGGGTCTGTATTACTATGTCAATGTGTTTGCTGAACATGTCTTAATCGACACATAATATATCAACCCTTTAAAATCCCGAACGGCTGCTTCAGCAAATTTTTTTCCCAGTGAATTTTCTTCCATACAGTTAAGGCTGAAGTTTCTGCAGGGCCCACCATTCCTTTTCTACAGCTACATAGCATTCCTCCCTGGGTTGGAGCCTACTACTGAGATAAACCACTGGGTGCTCTTTGCCCTCTGAAGAAATCTGGCTAAGTACAGCCCCCACCCCATAGTTCGAAGCATCCACCTGTACAACAAACTCTTTGCTGTAGTCTGGACTAGCTAACACAGGGTGTCCTCCCAAATCTTCTGTAAGCTTCTGGAATGCCTACTCACATGCTGGTGTCCACACTACCTTATCTGGACTGTTCTTCCTTGTCAGGTCTGTGAGGGGAGCAGCTATGGTACTATAACTGGGGACGAACTTTCTGTAGTACCCTGCTGTCCCTAAAAATGCCCTCACCTGCTTTTTAGTAACAGGTGCAGGCCATACCTGAATAGCTTCCACTTTGGCAGGTTCTGGTTTTAGCTTACCACTCCCCTCTCTGTCCTAGGTAGGAGACCTATGCCATACCCACCTGACATTTGCTCGGCTTAATGGTCAACCCTGCCCTCTGTAGTCTGCCTAGCACCTCCCTGACATACTGAAGGTGCTCTGGCCAGGAATGGCTGTAGGTGGCAGTATCATCCAGGTAAGCAAGGGCAAACCCTCCTGCTAGGATGTTATCCACCAGCCTCTGGAAAGTCGCTGGGGCATTCTTTATCCCAAAGGGCATCTTTGTGAACTCTTACAAACCAAAATGGAGTCACAAAGGCTGACTTCTCCTTAGTACTGGGAGTCAAGGGCACCTGCCAGTAACCCTTGGTAAGATCAATGGTTGTAAGATACTTGGCCCCACCCAGCTGCCCTAGGGCCTCATCTGTCCTAAGCATGGGGTAAGCATCTGTCTCGGTCTGACTATTTAATTTCTTGTAGTCCACACACAACCTGGTGCTGCCCTCCTTTGGCACCAGCACCACTGGGGAGGCCCAGGGACTGTTGGACTCTTGAATCGCCCCCTAGTTCCAACATCTCCTGTACCTCCTCCCTCAGTCTGTTTGACTCTCTCTCAGGCACCCTATAAGGGGCCTGCCTAATATGTCTTTGGGGTCCTGTATCCACCTGGTGCTGCACTAGGTGTGTTCACCCTGGCTTCCCAGTGAACATGTCCCCAAATTCCTGCAACACTGCTTGGATTTCTCGAACCTGGGTAGGAGATAGCTGCTGGGACATTTCTATCCCTTCCACCGAGGTGTCGGTCCAAGCCTCACTGAGATCAGTCCCCAGATCTCCCTCTGACTCCTCCTGCAGTCCACTGCAAATGCTCAGCACAAGGGCCTCCCTATCATGGTAAGGTTTCATCATGTTAACCTGGTACAATGTGTGCCCCTGCCGTCTGCCTAGCAGTTGTACCATGTAGTTAACATCACTTACCACCTTGTAGGGTCCCTCCCAAGCTGCTTGCAATTTGTTGTGTCTGACAGGAATGAGAACCATTACCTGCTGCCCCACAGCATACTCTCTAGCTTAAGCATTCCTGTCGTACCACGCCTTTTCTGTTGTTGGGCTTCTGCCAGGTTCTCCTGGGCCAAGCCCATGAGTTCCCCAAGCCTTGTCCTGAGATGTAGGACATATTCCACAACAGACTCCCTGTGATTCTCACTCACCATCCCGCTAGTCTCAAATTAAATCTAGAGGTCCCCTCACCCTGTTCCCATACAGCAACTCAAAGGGTGAAAAACCTGTGGCTTCTTGGGGAACCTCTCTGTAAACAAACAGATGGGGCAAATATTTGTCCCACTCCCTCTTAAACTCTCTGTAAATGTCCGTAGCATGGACTTTATTGTAGAGTTAACATCTCAACAAGACCATTAGTGTGGTGATGGTAGGGGATGGTCTTCATGTGCTTCACCCCACAGGACTTCCACAGACAAGCCAGCAGGTCTGACATGAAATTGGCACCTCTGTCAGACCATATTTCTTTTGGGAAACCTACCCTGCTGAAAATCTCTAACAAAGCATTTGCCAATTTCTCTGCCTCAATGGAGGACAAAGCCACTGCCTCAGGGTATCGTGTAGCATAATCCACCACCACTAGGATATACTTTTTCCCTGTGGAAAGTTGGGTACTGCACTACAGTGGAGTAAAGGGAAATCTCCCGTTTAGCACTATATGCAGAAGTGCTAAACGGGAGATTTTCCGTACCCTATCTGTAGTGCCATCACACAGATGGCACATAGACACAGTATGCAGGGCACCTTGGTGCCCTGCAAAAAACACAAACGTTCTCCCACCTACACTTTCTTCCCCTTCAAACCTTCAATGTTTTAAAACTCTATGTTCTGGTCTTACTGATCTGACCTTCGATGGTTTGAAGGGGAATCCCATAGTTACCCTCTGAAATGGCTCCTCAATCACATGCAGAGGCATCAAAGGAGCTCCCACCTTGTCTCCTGCCTTTTGGTACTGCTCACAGGTCCTGCAGTACCCTGTTACATCTCTCTAAATTCCAGGCCAATAGAAATTCTGCATAATATGCCTCTCTGTACGTTTTATGCCCATATGACCTGCAAAGGGAATATCAAGGGCTATGGCTAGAAGGGCCAGACGGTAGGCTCTAGGCACTACCACTGCTGTACTCTCACCTTCTAGCCCTCCCTCGGGGGGGGGGTCCACTCTCTGTATAGTAACCCTTTGTCCCAGTATACAGATTCCCCCTTCCCTTGAGAATCAGGTGCCTCCCTAGCTGTCTGTCTCGGGCCTTGCACTGTAGGGTCTGAGAGCTGAGCCTGTCTCACTTTTCTCCTTGTAACCCTTCCTAGCTCCCCTTCCACAGGAAGTCTGGCATCCTCTGACAGTGGTGCTTCACTGTCAGCCTGCGTACTACTACTCACCTCTACCTTTGCAGTCACTCTGTCCTAGGGACCATCAGTACCCACAAGCAACTGTGGCTCACATTGTTTCACTGCTGCAGAGTAGTTCCCTCCCTGAATCGACCACCTCACCAGTCCTGGCTGCAAGTATGCAGTCTGTCTGGGTCTTCACCAGGCTACCAGACCCACATGCTTGTAGCCTGACCGCGTGTAACTGCATAAGTACATGGTACTGCCTCATCCAAATCCTTCCCTATCAGGCCTTCTGCAGGATGGTAGTTTAGTACTCCTGTTGTCTCAAGACAGCTTACTGTTGGCATTTTGTCTTTCCCACTTACTGGCTCCTTCACCTTTGGTTCCCCACCTTGCCTTAGTGGACATCTATATGCCACATGGCCCCACTGGTTGCATTTAAAACATTTAACCCTAGCTCCTGGATGTGTACTTGGACTAGTGGATTCCCCTGCTACTGGCAGATTCTGTTGGGGCAGTCTGTGCTGCCCACCATGGGTTCCTTCAGACCCATGAGCAGTACTGGGGGTCCCCTTCCTGTGCAGGGCTGCCCTGCTTGCCAGGTATAGGTCTCCCTTCTTCCCCAACTCATCTGAAGTAGCACATTTTCCATCAGCCAACCAGATCCTAATGTCCTCAGGCAAAGTGCCAAGGGCTCATTCCCTCACCAAAAGGTCTGCCAGCCCTTCAAAAGTGGTGACCTGACATCCACTCGCCCACCTATGGAAATAAGTGCTCAATTCAGCAACATATTCTCACACACACACTCATCTGCCTTGCGTCTATGCTCACGAAACTTTTTCCTATATGTTTCAGGTGTTGGCTTAAAACAGTTCCAAAAGACATTTCTTAACAGCAGTATAATCGAAACATGTACAGTCAGACATTTTAGCTAATGCAGTTACAGCTTTACCATGGAGTAAAGGGGATCAGGAACCGTACCCAGAGCCCTTGGTCAACTTCATACTGTTTATGTACCCTCTCAAACATATGAATGAAACTATCAAAATTATCCCCCTCTTTAAACTGCAGAAGACATTTACTGACCTTTTTGTGCTTCTGGGGTCCAGTTACTCCCTTCCCCATTACCTCCATGACTCTGGCAAAGAGTCAGCATCTCCTTCTCATACTGTCTCTGTCTCTCTTGTTCCTCAGCTTGTAGACATAAAAGTTTTCTCATTCTCCTCCGCCTGCAAATGTTGCAGTCTCTCATTTGCTTCTAATTCCACATGCCTGATCTCCAACTCAAGTCTCTGTATATCCAGCTGGATTTTGAAGTCCACTGCAGAAAGGTTGAGCTGTCCATTCTCTGAGGGAATTATATTTCCACTGCCAGTCTTATTGTCCTCCTGGTTGCTGTTTTCTGATGCAGCTGTAACCAAGGCTGCAATCAGGTCTGCCTTAGTCAGGTTTCCATGCACCAGTCCCCTAGCCTGGCACGTCTCAGCCAGCTAGCTCCTTGTCAGTTTTCCATACTCCTCTGCTGACATGCTGCCTGCTCACCCTGATTAACTAAGCTAACAAAAGAAATAAAACAATTGTGAGCTGAGCTCTGAGTATTCCCTGCGTGGCTGTACAAAACACCTTCAAAGCTCACTGTACACCAGCTACAGGATTCACTCTACCCCCACCACTACAGGCCAGTTAGTATTTGTCAACTAATTAATATGGGATGTGGAAATATCACTGCTGCCAAACACAAATGTGACACCCATGCCCTGGCCCAGCAATCAAGGAGCCTCAGTCCTCAATACTAACACCAGAGGGGGAGTCTCGTATATGAGGAAAGGATAACAAATGCACACAGTAAGTGCAATTTCCTTTAAGAGCACACAGAGATCACAGTCAGTCCGGGGCTGGTCACTCCCTTGCTCCCCAGGTCCCCAATAAGACTTCACTGGCACAGCTATAGGGTCCAGATCTCAGCCTAGCTGGGCAAGCTAAAATCTCCAGCACCCTCTCTGTCCAGCTAGTGCTTAGTGTCCCTGCCCAAGTAGCTGACACGCACACTTTGAGATAAGAGTTTACACAACCACACAGACACTTCTGAGGGAAGGCTGGCACAGGTTCTCCAGCTGTGCCCCCTTTTACCCAGACTATATGGTAGTAATTACTGCCACTACCTAGCTAATATTTATCAGCTATTCAAAAGCCCTTAAAAGGGTGGCCAATTATTACTGTGCAAATATTATTATCCAATTGGTAGTATAGCCCAGGGCTAAAGCTATAGGAGTGCCTTTGTGCAATTTTACCAAAGGCATACACGTACTCTAAAGAGCTTAGGCAGCCACAGTTAAGGTTTTAAAATATTTTAATAATAAATAATTAAAACCACAAGACAATACTTTCTACTACACAGTCCGTGCTAGTCAAGAGAGTTCAGAGATCACACAGAAAAATCAGTAGTACAGTTCTGACATCACAGAAACAGTCTAAACTTTCTAATTCCTAGCTACTTCTAAAAGAAAACACAAGTCTAAGATAACTTGCATAAGACAACAGGCAGAGTGCTGATGATTTGGATATCGAGACAAAAATGCTTAATAATCTCTGGTTCTCACTGTTTAAATTGAAACTGCTGTTCTGTTAAAACATTACATACAAACTGCATTTACATTCTTGTACACTTAGAGCAATAAAGGACATTCCATATGTAAATTCTGGCCATTAACTTTAGCCTTAAAACAATAGGCAGGAAGCCTTCATCTAGCTGGACTGGAGCTAACTTGTAAAACATCAAAGGCAGTGATGAAATAATTTTAATTTCAAAGGGCCAAGAAGAAATGCTTGACTTGGCCTTCTTTACAGCAGATGGCAATGTTGCCACATTGTTTTTAAGTTCAATTCTATCTGGCTAGGCTGGCAGCCTTCACCCATCTCTACCAGCCTTCACACTCCATATGAAAAAAACTGCAGTGGTTCCTAAAGTCAGTATGGTTCCAACTCTGTCACCCTCCAGATTTTTCTGATCCCTCTTTCTCCATGCCTCAAGCTTGAGATTCACTGGTGGATTCATCAGCTGTCTCTCAACCGTGGACTTCCCTTTCATCCCTCAGTCACCTGTCTGGAACTTTCCTGATGCCTCTGATAATGGGTGGGGAGCCTCTTTCTGTCACCTTGAGGTTCGGGGTCTTTTGGCTCCCTTATCAAATATCAGACCACATAAGTATCGAGGAGCTGAGAGCTCCTTTTTTGCTTTTCAGGCTTTCATTCTCTTCCAGGGCCTTTCAAAATATTAACAGACAATACCACAGTGATGTACATCAACAAGCAAGGGAGGGAGGCATTGCCCCACCTTCTTTGCAGGCTAGCTCTTCAAGTTGGGATCTAGCTGTCCAGTATCAAGTGACTCTTCAGACTGTGTCTGTGTTTCTTCAGAGCAATACGTAGTTACAGACTCTGAACAGGTCTGTAACACAGGTGAACAGGTCTGTAACAGAGGTGGACATTCTCAATCAGTGGGTACTCCTTGGGTAGATTTTTTTTTTGCTTGCCTGTTCTTTTGAACAGGCAAGTAAGAGTCCCCATTCCTCTATCTTGGAAGGTGGACATGCTCTCTCTTTCTTGGAAGTGGATTTTTCACTGCTCCTTCCCTCCCCTTCTCATTCCAGGAGTCCTGCACAAGATAAAGACTCTCTCAAAATCCTGTTGGTGACTCATTTTTGGCCTAGACAGTAATGGTTCCCCTGTTTTTTTCTGCACCTGGCCAAGAGCAGTCGCCACAAGTTACCTCAAAGGATGGACCTGCTCACTCGAGGGGTCTCTCACCCATTCCAAATTATCCACTGTTCAACTAATGTTGTGGGTGATGGGTTTTGATCCCTTTTAGGCACTTTTTTTTTTTTTTGAAGACCTGCTTAGGGAGGCCATGAAATCGTATATGTCCTCATGGAAGAGATTTTCTATTTGGTGCCTTGTTGGTAACTGGGGTCCACTTTCTGTGGCAGGCTCTGGTTCTCTCTTATTTGTATTGTTGCATGCTGTGTTTGCTTATTCTTTTTATTAAAGATCAGAGTGTCTTCTGCGTGGAGGCATGTGTGAATGGGCATACCTTCATTGAAGGTTGTGCATCAGGGCTGGTAACTCTGCACGTAAAAATCAACTACCAATCATTAGCGGACCGGAGTTCTGCTGTGGTGACCCCTAACCGGGAAAAGCCGAAAGACGCAACAACCTCTCTGCTTTTTCTGCTTGCCTACCATTCGCTCCTCTAGCCTTTAAGTTTGAGGTGCAGCAATTTCTTAAAGGTGTTCTTTACATCAGGCTTTCCAGGAAGCGTATTTCTTCTTCCTGGGACCTTTAATTTTGTTCTTGAAAAATTGACTCTGGCTCTGTTTGAGCCTACAGCTTCAGCTTCCTTGCAGCATTGTACATGGAAGACTCTTGTCTTTTGGCCATTACTTCAGCTAAAGGTGTGTCTGAATTCCAGGATCTTGTGGCTGTACCTCTGATTTTTCGCAAGACCAGGGTGTCATAATAATCCTTCTTTTATGCCGGAGATGGTATGAATTGTCCCTTAATCAGTCTACTTAATGTGCCCTCCTTTTTTATTCTGTGCAGTCTGCTAGTGAGAATATTCTTCACAACTGGGATTTGCATAGATAGCTCGGCTGTTATTTGGATAGGACTGAGGTCATTCGTAAGTCTGAGCAACTTTTTTTATTTCTAAGCAAATCATTTCTTCATGGATCTCTAAGGCCATTTCTTTTTGTTTCTGCTTTCATGGGAAAACCTTTCTGTCTCCGTAAAGGCTTCTTTTTACCACAACTGTGACTTCCTCTGGTGGATTGGATACCAGTTTCATACTTGAGGCCGCTACTTGGACCTCTGTCCATACCTTTTGCTAAGTTTTACAAATAAGATGTTTCCAGAGCAAGAACTGGTCTTGCCATAGCTATCCTGCATGGTTTTCTTGAGGGCTCTTTGGGCCTTCCTTCTCCCACGTTTCCTCCTTGAGGTTTTTTACTCTCCCCTGTAGTAAAAAATACTGCAGCGGTGATATGGAAGGACAGAGTATAGTTGTGTAAAATCTGACCAAAACAGTAGCTGTCCTTCTGTTCACTCCCTCCTGCTCTGCTCTTTTCCTTTTCTCCTTCAGGATGCACATGTCCCTCCTACTTTATATTTCTGTTCCTCCTGGGGCAGTTCAGTTGCCCTACACCATGAGTGGGGAGCATACATATGACATCTATAAAAACCTAAGGTTTAGTATATTGGCCCTACACCATGAGTGAGGAGCATACGACAGCTATAAAAACCTAAGGCTTTAGTGTATTGGCCGGATGTTGAGCTACCCTTGGCAGGGAATCCCTTTAGTAAAGAAGACTGCAGCAGTGAAGTGAAGGACATCTACTGTTATGGTAACATTTTATACAACTGTACTTTTTGTTATGATATCTGTTCCTGTTGGAGCCTTTTAAGGTACTTATCTCCGTGGTGCAGAGGGATGTAGCCCAGTGTCCTGACATTACTGTAGCAGATGCCAGTTAGTATCCGGGTGTGTTTTATAAGAGAGGTCTGTGATGCTGAACTGCTTAGGTTTCCTGAAGCACATGTGTGAGAAGTTTGTGACTTTTTAGAAACTTCATAGCTGTAATGTGCACCAAAGAGTTGACATTTGTTGAATCGTCATTTTCCCTTGTGTCAACAGAGCTCAACCTGTCGGGAACAAATCTCCCCTGAATAGAGGACAAATTCGGAAATGGTCAGGGACAGTCAAACATTTTTAAAATATTAGTACTTTTAAGTTGAAACATTAGCAGAATAAGAGAATGTGAATTAATATACATTTTCTGAAGATCATTCTTGTTGTTAAATTTAAATCACCCTTTGCCCAAAAGTCAACAGTTTTGGGAGGGATTATGAGGTACAGAGTTAAGATTTGAGTCTGAATCCAGGAAAGTCCCTGAAAATCTGTAACATTTGAGAGGTATGTCAATCCATCCATCCTGAAGCCTTTCCCATTTTTTGCACATAATGCTTCACAATAATACACAAGTGTGACTCCGAAATGTGCTGATTAGCAGGAATGGTGACATTGTGATGGGCAGTTAGTGTGTCACACACTCAGCTGAAACTTGAGTCACGCTTGTGAAATTTGATTTTGCTGCTTTTTCTTCCTCTTAGGTGCTGACATGATTGGTTGTTGACTAATATAGGGGTGGGGAAACTAATCAGACCACAGCTATGCCTCATAGTCATATGAGCTGTACTGCACAGGAACTTGTAGCACTTCTTTTCTCTCACAGTTCATGCTTGTTGTTTCCACATTCAGAGATTGAAAATGACGTTTACAACAGCCTTCCTGCTGCTCCTGGCTGTGGTGTCTGTAGTACAAGCAGGGCCCTACAAGGACTGTGGTAAGCTTTCACTTTTTACATTCTGTGCTTTGCAAGTATTTAAAAGTAAACCGTATGCTTTTTGGCATTGTATGCCAGATGGAAAAACATTGTGCTAACGCTGACTTGTGTGAAGCATAGCCTTGATTGAAGTTTTTGTGGAAACCTTTTTTTTTTTTTTTTTGTAAGTACTTTGAGCAACTTTATTACTGAATACTTAAAGGGAACCATTATTTGTGCACCACTGAACTTTTCTTTTGATTTTATATGCTTTGAATGCTGCACAGTTCTGTAATAGATCTTAACAGCAGTTAGCCCTTAGATGGGTCATGAATCTCAAGTGCATATCCCTTGTTTATAGATGTCTATATGGCTTATTCAGCCCTCCCTTTCATTGAACTGATCTTTATCGCTGTTTTGCTTATCAGTGTTTTAAGACCATAGTTAATATTAACAGCCTGTTGCAGGAAGATAGACTTCAACAGCAGCAGTCTGTTAATGTTCCTGTGACATGCTGAGGGGGATAAATTTTGGTTCTTTTTTCCTGCATGTCGTGTAACTTGAAATGAAGGATAGTGAAAGCCGTTTTGCAATTAATCTGAGGTAACAGGACTGTAGAATAACTCCGATTTCCTGCTTACCGTATTGAGACGAAAAGTGCTCTAGGAAGTTTCAGCAAATGCTTTCTCAAATGTCAGCTGCCTACCTCAGGAAGTGATGATTTGTACAAGACTAATACAACCCATTTACCACAGTCATGAAAGGGTCAAGTAAACTGGGTGCAAGCTTGTCTCAGCCGTAGGGTTTCTATCACCGTCTGTCAAGGCGTTCTCTCTCTAAGATATATATATATATATATATATATATATATATATATATATATATATATATATATAAATATTAGGGATAAGTCTGCTCACGTCCCTGTATTGCTTGATACCAAACCATTACAGCTACTCCATGGCTGAAGAATGTATGTGTTGATATGGATAATTTTCATATACAGGCTTCATTTGACCTATTTACAAATGAGAATGTAGACATAACTGCTGCCTTCTCATTTCTGGTTTGACTTGACCTTTTAACGTGTGTGTGTGTGTGTGTGTGTGTGTGTGTGTGTGTGTGTGTATATATCTATATCTATATCTAGAGAGAAAGTAAGAGAGATTCATGTCCTGTACCCTGTGGGCCTATTTGTTCCTCAGGTAATAGAGAGCCAAGCCAATTTGTTACCTGGACAAGGTGAGAGAGTCCTACAATACCATTCATTCACCAGGTAGAGACCCCTTGTCACCCCATGAGGTGAGAGGTGTGACGGAAGTGGGTCATTATTCGGTGACGGAAGTGGGTCATTATTCCTCTCTCTTGAGAATCCTATTCTAGCCTAACTCCTCCCTCTTGTCAGTCAGTGGCACGTTATACAGTCTGCTGCTCTGGCAAGGTCTGATGCATGCTTCTTATATGTGGACATGGCATCCCTGGCTTACATGCAACATGTAGTATCTGCTCCTGCATTTTCTAACACTCATGTTCTGGTCAGCAGCGTAGTGGTCTGTGCCACCTCCCTCATCATCAGGATGTCTGAGCTGGTGTTGGTTACTTACTGCAAGCCTCCCACTCCAGCTGTTCCAATTTGAGTCACTAAGTGCTTTTGAAGGGTGTCAGATTTGGCATTGCTACAGTAGTGAGCAATTTTCTAATTGTCAATCAGTGAAATGAAATTCCAGGGTTTATGCGAAATAGTGCAGTCTTTAAGTTGATATACAACTAGGAGTGGGGTGTGGCACTGTTTAAAAAAAAAAAGTGTGTTTTGTTGTTCATATAATCCTGACTGTGGCTTGCATTCAAGAGATTCTACAGGTATGTGATCAGTGTTCTGTGAATGGATGACCGTTCCATTGGACTTTCATTAGGAAGCCTTTTGAGTTGCCTGTTTCTGTGGTGGAGAGGGATGTAACCCCAACCATGGCCTAGGTGACTGAGTTTTGAATAGTGGCCTGAGCCCTAGAGGAGGACGAATAAGCATTTGACCATCTCGCCCCTCTCTGGGATGGGCTGGGTTGTGTGCAGTCAGGGACTGGTGCAATCTCTCTGGTAGACACCTGACAGAGAGAGCATCACTTTTTTGCTATGAGGGGAGAGGCAGAGCCATTTCGGAAGAAATGCCCCTTGCAAAAGTGAGGGGACTTCCTCTGCCAAGAGCCCATTGCTTCCATGTCCTTGTCACCTAGATTGCGGAATCCAATTTAGGGCCCTGGGATAGATCATTAAAATGAGATCCTCCCCTTATGGCTGTCTGTGACTGCCTTTCCCATCTAACTCACTGCAGCAGTGGGGAACGAATATTGAGATGGGTATGGCGCGAGCTGATTGACAGTAGGAGCAAAGTGTCACAAATTAAAAGCATTACTTGCATACATGGAAATTTTCTTTAATTTATTTCATTTTGTTAACCCAATACCACTTGTTACCAACTCCATTATCTTATCAAACTGTATAAATACATCTTCACTCGGCATGCCTGTTGAGCACCCATGGTGTATTTCAGCAAGTTTATTTAATGTAGGTTCTTCTTCTAGGTGCTGTAATGCATCATGTGATAAATCTGTTCTGATAGTAAAAACATTTGGGGTACATTTGTCTACAGCTGGAAGAGAAGAACTTGTACGTCAGAGAATAGGCTGCCCTATTTATTTTTTGTTCACAAAACTTTTTATTGAAAGAATAACCTTGACTAATCAATAGACAGACTTTTGTAGTAACATATCAGTGCAGTGTATAAACATATACACCTAAAAAGTTGGCACAAATTGAGAAAATTCAGTTCAGTTAATATATCCCTGTCTAACTGATATAGCCTTTCCCCATGTGTGTCATGTTCTCTGGATTGAAATACATTAGACCTAGCCTAGATTTGGACTTAATCGCATAACCTGTTTTAAATTGAACAATAATACATTCCAGTAGTCCTTGAAAGTATTGAGAACCTCCTAATTCTTACTGCTGCCCTGTTTGTTTTAACAGTGCTGTTTACATTCACATCGTTGTTGATTTGGATGGTCAGTAACATTTCTCAGGTATGCTGCAAACTCTGAGCTTGATGCTATTGAGGGGGGGATGGGTAGAATCCTTATTGAGGTGAAAAGCTCCACTGGTTATGTATTGAGGTGTGCAAGACAAGTGCTGAGTGGTGTAAAATTCTTAAATACAAACTGCATGTGTCTGATTGGTATTATATTACCGGGCATTAGTTTGCCCTTATGCTCTACTGCCTCCCTAAACCAGGGCAGCACATGTGCTATGAATAAAGGCAGGGAGAACCTAATTGCTATTGTACAGATATCCATTTTATATGGATAATGTCGTCTGCTGCCAGTGTCGTCAGTAGTCATGGAATGACATTCCTTTCTGTGCTCCGTAGCTGTCAGTCTGTTACCTCAAGAATTAGGAAAAATTACCTCAAATCAGAAACACTTGCAATATTAACAGTATTCACTGAGGAAGTTGTTGCTAGTTCTTGTCTCTGAACACTCCTTTAAACTTCACTGTCTGGCATCATTTAAATGTCTTTAACCATCACCATTTTGTGACAAGGTAACGGATGTTGCAAGAGCAGTATCTTGAGAGAAAATCGAGGGCATGTGTAAAGTAACCACCTTTCTGTATTCATCAAAAACTGCTCAACTAGATAATATAAAGTTTTAATTTTGCTGATAAGAATGGCCCCCTTAAATTGTCCTTGAAGCCGAAAACCTTTGCTTTATCTTCATGGCAGCCTGATTTTGCAATGCCTCACTACCTGAATTAGTGCATAACCAACTATACTGGAGTGCTAATTGCAGCAACTGGTTAGGCTGTGCTCTAGGAAGACACATTGTCAGCTGTATCTCATAGGTGGAACACCATACATTACAAGTTAGTATATGTGATGCAATCGTAATACTACCAAAATGTAAGTAGCTGCTTTTCTAAAGAAATGTTTGATTACCCAGTGTGTCTTCCCGGTGAAAATAACATTGTTTTAGTACCTACCATGACTCCATTTTATGGGTGTGACTGTAGTGTTTATTTTTCAATGTCATTTGCCACTTGAAAGTAGAGTGTAACTGGAAATTGCTTGGAAATTAAACCTACAATGATAGATGGAAAAAGCAGATGGTACTTCAAGTTCTATATACAGTTAAGATGACAGAAGTATTGGAACCAGACCTTTTTCAGTAGTCTGTCTGTAGAATTGCAGCTGACATTTGGCATTTAATTTACAGTGGAATGATGCCATGTTACACCCAATAACATTTTGAGTTTAGGTCTTGAATACATTCTGGAGCTCTTTTTATAATGCCATTATCAAAGCAGAGCTCAGCTGACAGTATGGTTGTCGTTGCCCAATACAGGTAAGGTCAGGTGGCATAATCTTGTTTGATATCCGTTAACATGTAAGATGCACTTGTTGCAAAGTTTGTTTTGTTTAATGCCCCTTTCATTTTTGTTTTTATATTTCTGCTGCTGGAGGGCTGTCTTGTGCTTTACTACTATTTCGGTTTAGGTTTTCTAGCTCATGCCCTGCTTGACGGGTTGTTCTCCAAATCTACAAGTTTCCTTTTGTCCCTTGCTTATATGGTTAAATTCTTTAAAAAGTTTTGTTTGTCGCCTTTGCGACATAAGTATAATCATAAAAATAAGTTGTGGGATGTTGGATAAAGAAAATTAATTGCAAACTGCAGTGTAATCTCTTCAGATCTCCACCACCTCATTGTGATTTTACCCCTCTGAGTTAAGTACAGACTTGATTTAGTTTTTAGGTTTTCTGCTATCTGTATGCTGTGTAGAAAGGTGAATACTAAAGATAAAGGTTTGTAAAATGGCATTGTGCTTTGCTCATTTATTTCCTGAAATGCACGAATGGATCCCACGAAAAAAAGATACATTACTTGTATATGTCCTTGAACAAATTTAAGTCTTAAGTATAGCTTGTGTGTTTGGTAGCAGTTGTTTCAGGTTTGTAACCATGTTTTGTAAACTGTGCAAAGCTGTTGAAATATGTAGTTTTCTAAAACCTGTAGCAGATGTGAAGCAGGAAGTATTGAAAAGCCAGTCAGATGCATGTTCTAGGTGTAAACTAAGGTGTGTGTATATAACCCCCAACATTTTTTAAATCCTCTTGTCTTATCACAGTACATATGCTTTTAAATAAGGGAGGCATTTAATGGTAAGTTTTCTTGGATAAGCACTTGGTCATATCAAGCAAAGATGGCTTGCCTATGCTGGTCACACAGAGGAATAAAGCCCTAACTTCATCCCAGGTGACCAAAATTCAACTAGTAGCTAGGCACTTGACAGCACAGGCACAGAGGACCGGAGTGTCCATGGGGGGGGGGTGCATCAGTGTTCTGCTCTACTGACAAGACCTCTGCTGGAGAGCAGGGTCCATCATGCTGCAAGGAGCACTTAACACACAAGCTGGTGACAGCACCTCTGTTAGTGCAGTTGAGTTGAAGAGAGCACACGTGGACAAGCTGGCATAGGTGGCTCTTGCAGGTAATGCAAGTGCTCCTATAACCAGTAGGCGTGGGGTTAGTACAAACTAAAGAAAAGCTTGTCAGACGCAACTTGAGTGTCTTTCAGCCACAAAGTGTTTTGGAACAACTATTTGAATATGTTGCTTTTGTTGTAGAAAGAGCCTGTAAGACTATGTTGTAAAAGGTATGTGTGCACATCCTTAAGCACGACATTTCAGTAGTTATGTTTCAGTTTTACAATGATATGGGGGTATGGAATAGTCCCCTCAACCATTTGGAATTAAGACTTCAAACCGGGATGTTGTTTCTCTAACTTCTGTTTTTGGGGGAGAGTCTGTTTAAACTGCAAGTGCACAAAATGGAAAGACCAGCAAACTTGCAAGACAAGACAGAGAAAGTGAAAAATGAGGTCTCCTCTTTAACTAAGAAAAGCAGTAATAAATACAGAAAAAAATATGGAGTACACGTTATTTCATTGTTTCATTGTCATTTTTTTCAGTAGTAGTGCACAATAAAATTTCCACCCCCAGCATTGCACAAGTGATAGCAGGATAAACTGAATCTGGTCAAGAAAATACCAGCTTGTCATTTTGAAAACCAGAATCCTTCCACTGCAAAGAAATGGATGCAAGATCACTGCCAGTGAAGGAAATGCTGAAGAAACCACATTCATACCACATTCATAGAAGAATTGGAAGAAAAGAGAGTAGAGTAGGCAGTTCCAAGTCCACATTCAGTCTACTAACCAAAAACAACAAAGGCATTAATACAAGTATTAACAGAAAAAATTATATTCCAGGAGTGAGTGCCCTCCCTGGCTTGCCACCCATTAAGCCACTGCCTGTCCGACTCCAACCCATTTGTCCCCAGGAATGAGGAGTCTTTCTTCAGATTTCCAAGGCGAGAGCCATCCAGAGAGGCTTATCATCCAGTGAAACATTGTGCTGTTTGCTGATCTCACCTGCATTTTGTCAGTGTGAACATTTTGTGTGAACAGACCTAACCTTCCTTGGGTGGTAACATGCACACCTGTATCCCCTTGTAATGTCTGTGTGAGGTCATTAAATGCTGCTGTCGTCTGCTTGAGTGACCACATCCATTTCTTCCCTGCACTGGCCCCCGCCCTTCAACTCTAACAATGTCCTCTAGCTGGTATTGTGTCAGGGGGAGGAGGCACTGACCAAGACCCATTGCATCCCTCATTATAGGCTTACCTATCCTACACGCCTGTACCATCAAGTTCTCTTGGCACTTCCTTGAACTAGTCACCCGAGTCAGTCAGTGTTTTTCCCTATATGCCACCAGTGAGGACAAGTGTAATGTATGGCAAGCAGGATGTTATAAACTGGATTAGTCACACCTGACATGAGTATTGGGACCAAACCTGCCCAGGCTTGACTAAATTCCACTGTAACACTCGTCTCTACCGTACGTTATTCCTATAATAATCCACATTTTAATGTATGGACCCCCAGTAAGAACTTGTGAGCAGTGAAGATGTCTACATTTGCCTTGGGAAATCCATTGCATAGATCTAACCTCTCTTTGCAAGCTGTAAAAGCAGATTTAAGAGAGAGCACTGTTTTTGTTTTACCATTTTTCCCCCAAAATCCACATATAGTAATTTTCCCCCAAATGTTTGTAATCCTTGTAAAAAAAAAAAACAAAAAAAAAAAAAACAAGGGGGGGTTAATGTTGCCTCTGTTTGCATGATGCCTTCCTTCAGGATGTCATTATCCCTGTTTTTGCCCATTGTTTTTATTTTAACATGGGGTGAGATATTGCATCATCTTTCACCCTCTCTCAAGTCTGTGTTACTCTGACCAACAACTGACACCCAACTGTCACAGATATTATGTCATGCAGTCCAACCATCTCTTGGCTGGACATATTCTCCTCTTGCCTTCATGAGTGTCTCCAAAATCTGCTTTACCGAACCATCATTTGCTTTCCTTTACATGTGACCAAACTACCAACCTGTTCTTGACCTTCTCTGAGTTTGGGGTTAACTTTAGCCTTTGTTTTATTTCTTCGTCTGTCCCATCTTTGCCAGTTTAAGCTTCCTCATCTACTCCACATTCACAGCTTGGGTTCTGCACCATACAGAAGCACTGGTCACACCACGGTTTTTATGCAGCTTGCTTTTTAGCTTTTTTGGCACTCTTCTTTTGCTGGCTCCTAACAGTTTGCACCAGTTAGCTGCAGCAGGTCTGATTCTAGCGTTGACGTCATTCAGGTTACCCTTCGCTGCAGCAGGTCTGATTCTAGCGTTGACATCGTTCAGGTTACCCTTCTTATTCATGCTTCCCATTTACTTGAAGCTATTAACCCATTCTACTCTTTCCTTTCTGTCTTCATTTTCAGTTTCTTTTGATTTTTTTTTTTTTTTTTCCACCATTTACTGCTACAACCGCTGTCTTGTCTGTACTTGTTCATCCCGTACGCCTTCAGGTTGGCATTCCAGTCCCCTATCATTTGCTGAAGCCATCTCGGACCCAGCTTTGATGGAGTTGCTGCATATCCATAAGTCAAACTCTACTCTCGCAACCCACACACAAGGCCTCAACCTGGTTTGTGACATTAATGGAAGTTGTTGGCGGGATAATTTGTGTCCCAAAGACTCCCCTGTCTGTGGAACAGACTCCCTCTCAAGCAGAGTATGTCTCTAGCCCTTTTTACGTGGAACCTTGACAGCTGGATGGGAAACGGAAAATACACCCCTGGGATTCCACCTGTGTCCCTGCTAGACAGGGGAAACGGGTGCTGACTCTGTGGGAACATGGGTGAAATTCTTGGCTAGGCTTCTAAGGGCCTCTGGGCCAATAGCCTAGTATCGTCCTATGAACCTATATAAACCTCTTCGGACTCTGCTTGTAGTACCACATCATCTACATATAGCAGGTTTGTTGATTTTTCCCTTCCAGCCTACGTGCTGATGTAGTCCATCACCAGCACGAACATGAGTGGGCTGAAAAATGAACCCTGTACACCCACTGCTATATTGGTCTGTCATATCTACTTATGTCATGGCATCTTTGTATGTAGCTTGCACTAATTGTTCAGGTCTTTCCCAGACTTGTAACGGTTGCACAAATGCTAAAATACGCTTTCCTGGGACCTTGTCCTATATTTTTTCTTTGCCTAAGAATGCGCCGTTTTACTCTCTGCTCATCTCCAGCTTCTCGTTCCTTATCTATCTCGCCAAAACCATTCGGGCAGTTATATTGCACTCTGCTCTCAATCTGAACTTCTCGTTTCTCATTTTCATTTTAGCTCTCTGCGTATTGATTTATTACTCTTTCAGTCCAACACTTTTATGCAGTGTGACAGGAATTTGATATTGCTGCACTGCCCACAGTTGAGACTGTCCCATTTTTTTCTTGCACAGTCACTAGAAAGGTTATTCTCCAGTCATCTTTGATATGCACCTCTCTCCACACCATGACGTCAGTCTTCAGAAGCCATTTCTCCCCTAACATACCCAACCTCTTGATCATATCTGCTGCAATAGGAAAGTAAAAATGCACTGCCTTAATGATGGAATGTACTGGGTTTGAATCCAGCTAATCCCGTTGAATGTGAGACGTCTGCCAACAGGATGGCCACAAAAAAAACAAACCAGAGTTGTGAACAGCAGTACAGGCTCTAGGTAGTTCCTGTTAGACATGCAGCTTTTCAAGCTGCCCCATAGAAAGTAAAGGCAAAAGCTCTTGAAAAGTAGGTGGATGTGGCCAAAAAATCTGGACACACATACCTCGCATAAACTTGCATGCCAAATAACTCCTCCCACTTCCTGTGTGATTGTGGGAATACCTTTTTAAAACACAAATTTAAAAAAAACTTGGTGTCATCTAAAAACTACAGTCTCCTTTTTCAGTAGTGACCAGACATGTCTGTGTACGCATGCATGTATACCTTTGCATACCTTTGCATGTTTGAATACCTGCCCAGTGATCCGACTGACAGTGGTGAAAAGTTTGACTGACGTCACTAAAAGTGTGTAAATTGTTCACCTTTTAAAAGTCCGTGATCCATAAGAGACATGTTTCAAGCTGTAACCAACAAGTAACAGAAAGCATTTCCTGGTAGGGGTATTGGTTTGAATTGCCATTAAACAGAATGCCACCATACTCTTGGATCAGAAGTAGCCTTTCAGTATTAAAGTGCAACCATTTTATTTCTTTTAGCTATCCCAAGTGAAAGTTACTTTGTTACTGTATTGTTCACTACCCATGTTACGTTGTTTTGGATACATTTTCAGCATTACTATTAAGTTTGTATTGTCCATCTTTTAGTCTCTTGTATTCTTTTGTCAGTCACTATAATTTAAATTTTTATATCCATAAATACAAATATGTTCTAAATGAGACTGTTTTCCTATTGTATGTTACTATGTATCTAGATTACTAACATAAGCATTCAGAACATTGAGGGACACAGATGGCTTTACAGTTCATTGCTGAATTCCCTTCCTACTGTTGTACACAGAGCTGCATGGTACTGTAAAATGCAGACCACTGTAGCCCTTTGTTTTTGGGTCCTTAATGCAACTAATGTACCAGAGCAGATTTGTACATTTTTTTGAATAAAAAGAATAAGGCTGTTGTACACCACAAAGACCAAGTAAACATTCGGTCATCATAAGGTTGAACTATTTAAAATAAGTTCATATCCGTTGTGCAAACTACCTTAAGGACAGAATGTGCTTCCCTTAAATTGAAGTGAAACTAACCTATCCTTGCTACAAATGTCATAACAGCTTATGCACAGACTGCCACCAAACATGTCAGCTGAGTAGGAGGAGCTAGCTTCTATGAAACATAGCCTCCATTCTTAGGCTGCAAGCCCTCGTAGAATAAAACCTGTTTAATTAAAAGTGAACTGCATCAAGAAGGCATTGGAAATGGACATGTAGGAAGGGAGGGGAAATTGAAAGGAATAAGGAAAGGAGAAGAAAAGTGGGAAAACTTGCTTCTTGCTGTAGAAGGGACACCTTCAGGTTCATGGGTTGGTACTAGGCTATCGGCCCTAAGGCCTATGCAAGCCTAGCCATAACAATTACCTGGAAATGTCTTCCCACAATATTTTTCTCTGGGCCCCTGTCTAGCAGGGCGACTGACATGATCCCTGGGGTGAATTTCCTATCTCCCATCCAATCATCAAGGTTCTTTTTGAAGAGGGCCAATGAGGCGCTCTGCATGACCTGTATGGGCAGTCCATTCCAGAGTAAATTAGCTGCTTCACTGCATCATCACAGAAGATACCCATTGTTTCACTTGAGTAGAGCTCTGAAGCTACAGTTTTAAGTGCCTAAGTTCCAAGGAGAGGCAAACTTGCACTACCTTAAAGTCATTCGTACTGCACTACCCTGTAGGAAGTGCAAAGCCTATTCCCGCAAGTAATTTGGAGAATTTCTAGAGAACCTACCTGAATGTACTTGGAAGGGATTGAGGGAGAAAGCAGAGTACCTGATTAAAAATCCACAACCTCATGGCTGAAAACTTGTGTCCATATTTTATAAGATTTATTGCAGTTACCACTCCAAGTAATTGAGTCTTTAATCTGCCTTCAATCATGCTCTGAAACTAATGCTGTATGTGTTCTTCCCCATTTATCAATGTGATGTCTACAGTTCTGTTACACTGCAAGGCGAACACATTCTTTCTCTGATTCTTTTATTCTGTCTACCAGTGACTCTTGTCACCCTGTTAACTGCTCACATTGGCTGTATGTAGTAGGCACCACATTGTAGCAGCCTATTTTGCTTTGCAAATGCAGTATTTTCTGCAAAATACCAGACATTTTATGGACATTTGTGACAACAGGAGCAGCCCATTAAAACAGGAAACTGTTAGGGGCTAGTAAAAAAGTGAGTTGTAGCCCTGTTCATTCACTTTTCATCGATTATGTAGACATGCTAACTAGGACATATTTATTTTTTTAAAATACTAGTAAACGGATCCGATAATTTTGTATAAAATATATGTAATAGCATGAGGGGTGTTGTACTGTGCCGAGTGGATACTTTCTGGGTAGCAGTCCTGGTTTGTCTCTCCTAGAGTTTAAATACAGTTTTATAATATTAGCAGCACACCATAGACTTTTTTTTTTTTTTTTTTTAATGATTTTGCTTTCACTGCGAGTACAGATTTTAATGGCAGAAATTCTGTGCTGCTGATGCCAGACTTGAGTTAGATGGAAGGTCTGGGCTTGCTCTATGTCTAGAGAAACAAGTGGAGAAATGTTACTTTTATGTAGATAACCATTGTAAGAATGACTTACTAATGTGTGGGGCAAAGCTGTAGTTCTCGTTTAAGAAACCCATTTTCACAATACTGGACATTTCCTGTCAGGGACCACTAATTACTATTAGTTATAGTGTTAATGTATTTTGAGCTAATTTTTGGGAACAAATTATGTACTGCTTGTGTAAACCTTTAATTTTATGCACATGAATGTTTACAGAGGACAAGCAAAAATGCATGTCTCCATGTAATGCTCCCTCTGTGACTACCTTTTATCAGTGTGTTTGGGAGTATTTAAAGAGTACTGACAGAGAACTTGTGTTCTACTTTCCAAGTAGATGTTTGAGCGTAAGTGAGCTGCTTTTTAACACTCTGTGACAACTTCTCATCGGACCATTTCACTCCAGCTATGCTTTTCTTCCCAGGCTACAGTGTGGATAATCTTATCAGTCTGGTTGGTTCTTCTCCCGCAGTACCTAGAAAAAAAAAAGTACTTGCCAAGGGGTCCTTGCTGTTGTTGGACTCAGTCTGTGCCTTGAGTGAACCTGGGGTGGCCATTAGATGTTCCTCAGACCACACCCTCGCTTAGATCTGTGGCTCCTACTGTTGTAATCCTTTCAGCCAGCATAAACCAGGGGTCAGCCATGTCTTCATTGGCTATTTCAGTGCCCAGTACAGGTATGGGAGAACCATCTTCTCTAGGTCTGAGAGGCGCCAATATCCTTTTCGGGGTAACTGGGGCAAGAGATCTTTAGACCAGGCAGACCTCTCTCCTTCAAGTTAGTCCTCTACAATTGTGAGTCCTATAAAATTAAATGCTTTCCTTTGAAGAAGTGCCATTAGAACAAATTCCTTACCTTAGCTAGGCAGGCATTACAGGCAGTAAATCCTGATACACAAAAGCCATTGCAGGTGGGCATACCCTATAAAGTCAGTCTTGAGGAAATGGGGTCTGTTGATTCTGACTATTCGACATAAATAGGACATAATCTCCTGCACATTCCTAAGCCCAACACTCTTAAGGAAAATTTTATTTCTTATTCTCCTGTGTAGGAATTTTCTTTTAATCAGACCATTGCTAGGATGAATGGGGTATTTTTATGGGAACAAATAGAAGTTCCCCCAAAATAAGGCCCTACTATATGTGGCAAATGTTTATGTCTTTCGGCTTTTCCTGGTTAGGGGTCGCCACAGCGGAACTCCGGTCCGCTAATGATTGGTAGTGGATTTTTACATACCGGGTTACCAGCCCTGACGCACAACCTTCAACGAAGGCACACCCCATTCACGTATGCCTCCACACAGAAGACACTCTAGCTGAGAATCGAACAGGACAACGTCTTTCTATGAGGCGACGACGCTACCGCAGCACCACCACCACAGTCTTATATGGCAAATGATCATATCTTGTTCTCCCATACGTTCCGGACAATGTGAGTGCTGCCCCTAGTCATGCTGACACAGCCGTCAGTCCCTAAAAAGCAGATGAACTGTAAAAGGTACCTCAGGTTAATAGATCCAGCTGCGTCTTATACTGGAAACAGGTTGGGCCTTAATACTAACAGGTTGGGCCTTAATACTTATCCTTAACCTTCTGATAAAGAAGGTAAACTACTGGACCATAAAGGTAAGAGTTTTTTTCCACTTTACCCTTCAGAATTCTGGAGTACAAGGCATATATTTGAAAATGTATTCTTTGTCGTATGGATAGTATGATTGAATTGGCTTCCACTCTTCTTGCAGAAGAAAGCTGTCTATTGAGCCACGCTGTATTGACGCCATCTCGGGTATGTAAACATGCTTTGAAGAGTGTGTATGATTGTGCAGACAGAACTCCGACCACCGTCACTGCTGCAGTGTTGAGAGAGTATACCTGGGACGCGAACCAAAAGTTTGCTGATGGGCTAAAGTCTGAAGTTTTTAATCTGCTTTAGACAAGGAGGTATTGTTTGGATCTCCTGCTACCCAAGTTCTTAATATGATAAGAGGGAATTGATTCAGGAAGGTTCTAAAATATTTCATGTACCCCAATACAAATCTTTAAGTCCCACTCTTGTCCCCAAAAAAGCCAAATAAACAAAACCAGTCTTTTTCTGTAAAACGAACAGTCTGCTCAAAAAAGAGAGAAGCTCAGGGTAATAAGAAGCAGGTATTTCAGAAGAAGGGAAAGACCGACCTTAACAAATGACCGTCGGCATTCTTTATTCTCTTCCCTCTCCTCCAACCACTATCTCTGCAAACTTGTCCTAGACATTCCTGTTAAGTTTTTTTTTTCAAATTCTTGGGTGCTAAAAGGCAGTGCAGGAGGGTTAGACTTCTCTGGATACAAAAACCTCTGTTCAGGGGAATACCTTCCCACCCTGCAAATCAAACCGAGTATTTTTCTCCGGTTCTTCAGTCTTTACATACCCAAGGAGTTATAGAACCAGTGTCCCAAGTCAAAGGGGCAAAGACTTCTATTCCAGAAACGTTCTGGTCCCCAAAAGAGCCTCTTGGGGGGGGGCAGTACCAAATCTTTCATTTTTGAATTTGTATGTCATAAAATATTGATGTGTTAGAACCGGTTAACCCTCATACCTCCCGGGTGTTCTAAATTACCACATTCCCGTAGCTGTAGGTTTCAGAAAATTTCTAAGGTTCTCTGTTTGCTTCTTAGTCGCATTATCAGTTCTCTGTATGACCCTTGGTTTATCTAAACTCAAGAGTATTCACAAAATGCCTAGCCCTGGTCATAGCTTATTACATACTGAGCATTATTAACATCTTTATTTAGATGACTTACTATAACGTCTTTTTTCAGATGTCGAGAGTTATTTAACTCTGGTTGTGTCTCTCTTGACCAGTATTCTTCCAGAAAAATATTTCAAAATTTTCCTTGGTTCCATCTCACAAGATTGTGTTTCTGGTTTGCATTTTAGTTAGTTCTCTACAAATGGTAGTTTTTGACACAAGAAGGTAAGCCCCCCCCCCCCCCCATTTTATGTGGAATTTTTTCTCAAGCTTCTCAAATCAGTCTCTAATTTCTACAAGGGATTTCCCCAGGATCCTAGGGTTCATGGCCTGTATGATTTCTGTTGATCCCTCTAGGCAGACTACAGATGAGAAAGGTGCATTGTTTTAAAAACACAGACCCAGCATTTGCGTTCATCAGAGTATCCAATTCCTGTCATGGACTTTGTAGAAGTGGAACTGCATTGGTAGAGACAACCAATTCAGCTGAACCCAGGTCTGCCTTCTTCTTCTGTTCAGACCCCAAACCAATCTCTCACCACATATATCAGATTTTCTTGGAGGGCAGTTTCAATGGGAGTAAAAGTGCAAGGCCTGTGAAGTCCTTCAGACTGACCCAAGCATATCAACATAAGTCGTTGGCTGTAATCCATTTCTTGAATTCTGTCTATAACCTGTGGTCCTTGGACGTCTTCAAGTGATTACAGGTAATATCCCAATTATGTGGTACGTTGAGGTACAAGGTTCCTACCCCCTATGCAGTGATGGTGTGGGAATTTAGCTCTTCAGCATTCCTGAACACTACAAGCATCTTGCATTCTGTCAGAGCAAAACATAGTGGCAGACAAACTGAATAGGACTAGGACAGACCCACACGAAAAACAAGGTGGTCTTCCAGGAACTGATCCAGTTGTGGGGATCATCTGAAATAGACCAGTTGGCCTCCTTTCAAAACAGACAACTAAACAAATTTTGTTCCAGGGCACCTTGCTAGCAGGCCTGGAAAACGGATGATGCATTTTCATTCCCTTGGAAGGAATGGTCCTTTATGCATTTCTAACCTATCCACTAATATCCAGGGTAATTCTGAAGATTCGGAAGGATACCTGAAAAGTCATTGTGATGACCACCTTTTGGCCCCGGCAACATTAGTTCTCCCTTGTGAAATTGTCAAGTGCAATTGCCACAAGCTTCCTCACAAAGTGCATCTCCTCACACAAGTCAGGGGGAGTTTGATACACCCCAGTATCAATCAACTTCAACTGACTGCATGGATGATTCCGTTCCAACGCCATTTAGGCACTTAGTTCATGAGCACGTGCAGCAGGTACTAAAGGCGGCAAAAAAAACATTCTAGCAAATTCTGTGTTGGTAAGTGGAAGTGATTTTAAGTTGGTGCCTAACCAATAACCAAGGGGATCATTGGGGATATTTTACCACTGGTACTCAGCTGTCCTCTGACTTCTTTCCTCTTTAAAGATTCATCTTGTGGCTATTTGAGCATGTCTGCCCCCTGGTTCCTCCTCCTCCTTTGTTTGTTGTGAAACAGTTTCTGAAAGGAGTTTCACACCCGAGACTACCTTTGCATACCTCTCAACTGTCAAGATTTTCATTGAATGCCTAGACTTTTGGCTCATATTTTTGGTCTGTTCCTCATAAAATGTGTTTTTCTGGCAAATTACTGGGATGATCTGAAGACTAAAGTTGATAAATAATGCCATACGTTTGAGTTTCAGACTTTAAATCCTTCAGAAAAGGTATGATAAAATAAAACCTGTTATTCTAGCAACTTTCTAAGTTTATAAGAGCAATATTTAAAATCTGCCCTTATGTTTGGGCCTTTGTCCCCCCATTTTGTCGGGCTTTGTCCAGATTTCTTGCACTAAGAAGTTGAGAGATATGCAACCTCGTAAACAGGTTGCTTCCTCTTTGTGTATCAACTTTGTGCTGGAGAAATTCACTGTCCCCTTTTAAACCTGCCCGAAAGTTCTTGATTCGGAAAACTGTACTGTTGCAAGAAGATTATCTGAGTTGCAAGCTGTCTTGGTAGGTTATCACTATCTGATTTTCCACAAAGATTAGTTCGCTTTAAGAACAAATCCCTCATTCATTTCTGGAGTGGTTTGAGGTTACTTCGAATCCTATCACTTTCTGAGTTTTCTACCCAGATCCTAAAAAAACAGGGAGAAAAGATTCTGCATACTGTGAATGAGTGCGTATATAGGCAGCTCAAGTACTGTACTGACAGAACTTAGCTCTCTTTTTTAGCTGTTTTATTATTTAACACTGGACAAAAATGTGAGACCCTGTGTGATAGTTGACCTCGGCATTTGTTTTGTGTTAATTTTTTTACCCACCATGTCATATCCATTGCAGGCAGTGTCCGTACAAATTCTACTAGAGCCTTGTCTTTGGCATACTGGAAAGGGGTAGACTCTAGAAGCATTATAGATGTAGCAACATGGGCCTCTGTACATACGTTTACAAAGTATAACAAATTGGATTCCTTTTCCAGGTCCAGTTTGAGCTTTGCTAGGACCATTCTTCAGGAAATTCTGGACCCTTTTCCCTCATCTTCTCCTCCCAGTTTGGATGTGCTTTGGTAATCAATCCATATAGTTTTAAAGGCTGCTGCAACAGTGGGAATAATGAGCATTGTACAGTTGTGTAAGTTGCATTTACCCATAACACGAGATTATCGAATTTCTCTCAGCTGCAGTAGTTGCATCTGCCCCATCCCCCTATTCTTGTATATAGTTGTAGCTGGGATATAAAGTAGGGCAGTGTTTGCTTCTGCTTTGTTTTATTTGTTTGATTCAGGATTGTTGGGGTTGTTCTGTCCTTGTACGGGCAGGAATGCCCTGAAGAAATCTTCACTCCAGTTGATGATTTGCCACCCCGTAGTTGGGATTATAATCAGCAGTCAGAGTGCAGATGTTGGGGGTCAGTTTTTTGAAGCTAGCCAGGAAACAACCCTTGTAGGTAAAGGCTACTGCAGCAGGAGCAAGGAATTTGAACATCTACTGTTTATGGGCGGGTACAACTTACAACTGTACTTCCTTGGGTACTGGTTTCTTCCAACAGTATTTTTCCTTTGAATATTCATTTTACAGGATATTTAATATAGTTGTCATTTGTTTTGACTTGTATATTCTTTGGTATTTTTGTTCCCACTCTTTTAGCAAACTTTCTTTAAACCAATTCAGGGACATTAGTGTAACATTTGACCGACATACAATATACAAAATGTAGTAGTAATGGTGTGCTTCAAGAACTGGGTGGATCTGAGACTTGTGGAGATTGTGTAATGTAGTGGTATCTGTAAATAAAACTTGATTTTGTAATGGTTTTGTCTTCACTGGCAAAGTGTGATTGCAGAAAGACAAGTTATTACTACTGGTGATATTTATTTATTTTATTTATTTATTTATTTGCAGTTGGTTTACCAGGATAGTCCATTGGGCCATTTGAACCCGTTTTCAATGGAGTCCTGGGGAGAAAGCTCCAATAGCAGTCTAGGTTACAATAGTTTAAAAATTATATTTATACAAGGGTTGCAGTTTTGAACAAGACCTTTACAATTATTACAGCAAACATACACATTACAACACAAGGGTGAGGAGGTGGGAGGGAGTACTACTGGGCAATGGAACATTGCATTGTACAGTTGAGATGAGATTCTTTTTAGGAACATACAGAACATAGTCACAGTCTGATTCATTGTCATTGTATTTATTATCATATTGATTATTTATTTATTAACATGTAAGTACTGGAATAAAAGAGAGAGGAGAAATGAGAAAGTTCTTAGATGAGAGAAAGAGAATAAGAGAGAAGAGAGAAGAGAGAAAAAGGGGGTTTGTTTTCATAGAAAAGGGAGGGAAGTTCCATTCCTCAGGGAATTAAAGAATATATCCACTTCCTTCATGATGTTAGACATGTGTCCTTCCAGACAGAGTGTGCCTCTTAGCTTTGTGGATGCAGTGTAGATACCTCATACTTAACTTGACTGACGTTGAGCCCTAGTCTTTTGTCCTTAATATTTTTTAAGTTGGGTATTTAATTCTATCCAAATCATCAGGAGAAAATACCAAGCTACCCAGTTTGGAGTCCTGCATGCTTTGACTTGAAACACCTTTTTTTTTAAAGTCTGGAAAAAAAACATAGTTGAACAATATTGGCTCCAGAACTTTCGAGTCCTGGGGCACACCTGAGAGACTTGTTAGCCCATGTAGCCAAGCCAGCCATTGAACTTTGATAAGCAGTTTGCAAGCCACCTGGCCAAATATGGATGAACATCATTTTGTTGTGCGTCTGAGAATCCCATTGTGGGTCATTATGTCCGATGCCTTTGTAAGAGGTAGGTGTGCTGCAGCAGCAGACAGATCCATTGCTAAACTCGTAGTCTCATGGAAGTTCATAAAGCTGATTGAAGTTGTCCAACCAGCAAAAAGCGTTCGGCAACAGCCAGCAGAGTTTTGTTTTATAATCTCAACCAGATAGTGCTTAAAACACTGGTATGTGTGCTACTTGTTACTAAGTCTTGAGAACTGCTCTTGTAAATTGGTACAATATAGACTTGCTTCTATTCAACTGGGACATTTCCTGTTAAACTATTAAATTACTGTTGTTAAAGGTAACTTCAATGTGTATCTAAGTTTCCGAACAGATTATCCAGACAACTTGTCAGATCCCGTACCACAAGATGTCTTGAACACTCCTAGTGCCGTGTTTGATATTTCTCCGCTACTAACTAGGCAGGGTCTTGAAAGCAAGTCTTACCTGCTATTACCAGCCTAAATCAAATGTACAGAATGTTGGATATTTATAGTTGTGGAGTGCCATGAGTATGCTCAAAAAAACTGTTAAATAATATTCTGATTAAGCATTGCTGTAGTGCAAAACCCGACTGACCTTAACAATGCTTAAGAGGATTAAGCGCCCCATTGGAGCTGTTACTATGAAGTCTGCAATAAAACCAGGCACCGCTGACCAGAAAACAGCAGTAATGTAGCATGAAACGGTTTTGTTTAGACTCCCATTTCTGCCTGCTGTCTGCTAAAAGTACACCCAGTAATATGGTTGCAACTGCTTCCCTTACACATGAAGTACATAAAAGGTCAACTACTTCTCACTGCTTTACTGGCTTATAAAGCTGGTACACCACATCACGTTTAACCTGATTTTTCACTAAGTAGTAGTACATGGAGAAAAATCTCCATGCACTACAAAGAATTATGAACTGATGTCCGATTTTTATAAAGAAAAATTGTGCATTCCTCATATGGATGCCAAGATTCACCTCTCAAACTTCGCTCTTGAGGTGAATTTCTTAGTACCCATGTCTTAAACATGTAATTTGCTTATGATTAGTGATACAGTTATAATGTTCTGCACACATTGACTTTTTTCTCGTCAAAGATTTCACATTCTTGAAAAAAATACTTTTGTTGTCAGTCTGTTCATATTGGGACTTAGTGTTTTGGCAACAGAGCTTGGATATTTCCCCAAAACCTAAACATATGCTTCTTTTTCAGTAAGTTTTAGTATTTTTGTTCGATCAAGGCAGAAATGGCCATTTTACTTTTATTATTGTTTTGTAGACACTTTACTAGGATGTAAACGGAGATTTAATATGAAATCTCCTCATTCATTCCTAGAGTAAATCTTTAAAGGGTAAAGATCAATTTGTTGTACTTATAAATAACATGATAGTCAAGAACTCAGTCTTGTTGTAATTATATAGCTGCACTGAAGTTTTGACTATTTAAAAAAAAAAAAAATCAGAGGGAGGAAAAAACTGGTAAAAAGCCAGTGCAACCACATTACTGAAATCTTATGAACCTGCACACCGCAGAAATTGGTCACTGTAAAGACCTTTTAAACTCACTCCGGTCAAGCCACTCACTGTAACTTTGTACATGTACTGCATACCTGGGAATGAAGTATCGTGAGTTTTCCCAAATGCAAACTTCTGCTGTTATGGTAACATTCACAGACTGTTGCAAAACAGCAGCTGTTGGTTGCTGATTGTTAATATAGAGTCTAAAATTTGGCATATGAAATCCAAACTAACACTTCAGCACATCATTGCTTTCAGTTTTATTTCATACAAGCCAATTGCTGTAGATACCTGAAGTGATACAGAGATAATATGTTTGAACATGTAGTTTTGCTACGTTTAAGAATTTGCATACACCCCACCCCCACTGTGACTGAGAGTCCATAATGCCTGTAGGATTTTTTGTTTCAGTATGTTTCTCATAATGCAAAGTTCACTTGTAATTTGTAACGTCAGGTTTATGTCTTTTCTTATTCATTTGTATTTTATCCCTTTATTCTGTTAAATGTACATTTTTCTAGGAAGTCAATGGTTTTGAGATGAATGCCATTTAACTACTATAGCGCTCAGGTTTAATTTACCCCAAAGTGTCTCTTATTTCTGGTTTTAGTAGACTTTTATTGTGATTACAATGATAGCTTAACAGTCTCTTTTTTTTCCCAGTTTGAGCTTCATTCATGCTATGCAAGTGAAGTTATTTTGAATGTCTCCTTCCCTCACTCAGCAGTATTATTTGTACTTCACCTCACAATACTGATGTTTAATTGCTGCTGCTGTCAAGTAGGATAGGAGAGGGCCTTTCTGCCTTTAATATGGATGAAGACTTCTGTTGGCTTATTGGTACAGGCAAGGAATACCAGTGTGAGACTTGCCTGCACAGGTATAGTAAGTGCCCTGATACAAAGGATGGGTTGAGAGGCCAGATCTTCCCCTCCATGGTAAATTAAGACTGAGGTGTCGCTGTGTAATAGCATCCCTTGGCTAAAGCCAAGGAGTCCCCCTAAGGAGAGTAGAACAGCCAGTATTGTAGCTTTGGGGAGGCGACACTGCACAATAACTTTACCAGAACTTGACTATCTACTTTATGTACTTCCTGCACTGAAGGTTAACACTGACGAGGAATGAGGAAGCTGGTGTATTAAAAAAGTGTATATAATGCGCCATTTATGGCATGCAGCTGCAGTTTGCCTCAAGATGAGACAGAAGTACAGCTGAAGTCTAAAGCCAAAAAAGTATTTAGGTACAGTTTTTGTGATTGCTTGTATGCTTATACTTCCAGGATGAAGTTCTTCTGTGCATTCTCCTGATGTTCTGTGCTTTGTATGTTTATACCTCCAGGGTGAACTTCTCCTGTGCATTCTGCTGATGATCTGCGCTTTGTATGTTTATAGCTCCAGGATGAAGTTCTCCTGTGCAGTCTCCTGATGTTCTGAACTTTATATGTTTATAGCTCCAGGGTGAAGTTCTCCTGTGCCTTCTCCTGATGTTCTGAACTTTGTATGTTTATACCTCCAGGGTGAAGTTCTCCTGTGCCTTCTCCTGATGTTCTGAACTTTGTATGTTTATACCTCCAGGGTGAAGTTCTCCTGTGCCTTCTCCTGATGTTCTGAACTTTTTTATGTTTATACCTCCAGGGTGAAGTTCTGTGCATTCTCCTGATGTTCTGAACTTTATATGTTTATACCTCCAGGGTGAAGTTCTCCTGTGCATTCTCCTGATGTTCTGAACTTTGTATGTTTATACCTCCAGGGTGAAGTTCTGTGCATTCTCCTGATGTTCTGAACTTTGTATGTTTATACCTCCAGGGTGAAGTTCTCCTGTGCCTTCTCCTGATGTTCTGAACTTTATATGTTTATAGCTCCAGGGTGAAGTTCTCCTGTGCGAACTTCTCCTGTGCCTTCTCCTGATGTTCGGCAGTATATAGAGCCCCCTGGAGGAGCTGAGCTGAGGAAGTAGCATGGTGTGTGAATTTTGTTCATGAGTTTAGTAACCGCTTGGCTTAACTTTTCCCTTGTCACAATGTGGTCCACTTAGAATCTTCAAAGCAGAAAAAACATTGCCAGCACTCCAAAGTTGGAACTGTTTTCACTGAAGAAGGCAAGTTGTTTGCCGAAACCGGTCTGATTTTTGGAGACTTGTGTTTTTTCATGGTGCACTGGATTGTGTGACCACATTAAATTTATTATATTTCCACACTTTGGAGTGCTGTCCATGTTTTTTCTGCTTTGAATATAGTTTTGTGGCAGTTGGCACCCACCGTACTTGCTGAGCTTTGTTTTACAGCACTTAGAATCTTGTCTTAACATTTCACAAAAGCGCATCCTGCAACACCATCTCCTACTGACTGTTAGGCTGCGTTTCTGACTCAGAATATTGCACTTTTTAATTTGTCTTTGCATTCCACTGTCTCTTTGAATTGCTTGAACTATTTTTTTGTCGCATTTTACTGTATTGCACTAGTTCAGCTGTAGCACTGCCCACTTCCAAGTTTGCTATTTCTGGGTCTGTTTTGTAACTTCTGAGCATCAACTTCAAGCCACGTTTGTTGGTGAAAGCCCTTCTGCACCCTTGTGTGAAGAGAGTGGGTCCCATCTAATCGAAGGTGATTGGAGTAGAGCTCCGAAGGTGATTGGAGTAGAGCTCAGAGAGAGCATTCTTATTAGCCAGTTTGAGCTAAAAAGGGTATGTTCTTGTTTTACTTAAATCCATCGTTTCCACTTGTTTATGTGTAGTGCTCCATCGTGTACTGCCGCATAGCAGTGGTTAACATTAGTGGTTACAGATGCATAGATTTGTTTGTTAAAAATTCCCTCACCACTTTGCTTGTGGTCCTCCAGAGGTTTCTTGTGGCCCTGCTCTACTGTCAGGTGGAATACTAAGCCTAGCCTCAAAGGTACCATCACACTAGCCACTCCTAAGTGTGACCCCTTCTGATCATGTAATTTTACCTATCACAATGGAATTTCTTCAGCCACCTTGATCGATATAGGCATCCTGAGGCAGTGTAACAACTACCTCATGTTCACAGGCAACCCTTTACTCCTAGTTCACACAAATGGGTGAGAGATGCAGCTGTATTAAGAACCTTGAATCCGTGCTCTCACACATCAGTCGGTACATACGACAATGAATGGGTTGCCAGCATGTACACCTCCCTTCTACTCCACCCATACCCACATCACACATGCCTACATATACGGAGGACCTCACCAGAAACATACTTAAACACCAGAGACCTCCCAAACGCAAACAAGCTACACATACTTCCTCTGCAGAACACATTACACATAATGGCTCATGTTGTCTCACCGCTCAAGCCCTTAAGGCAGAACATATGCAGTCAAGTCTCTCAATAACAGGTACTGTTATGACTCTGTCATAGTCCATGTTGGTGTGAGCAATTTGAGATGAACCTCTCTGGACTATATGAAGAGAAGACATGACTGTGTCTCAGGCAGGTATGTCCGTAGCCTTAAGCAGCATTTTACCTTCACCTAGGATGAATCCTCAATACAAACAGAAAATGATTGACATCAATAACTGGCTTAGCTTCTGGTGTCATTCTAAGGGGATCCAGTATCTGTCAAGCTGGGATGACATTATCGACATACCTCGATGCTTTGCCAGAGATGGTCTTAATCTGTCACCCCTGGGATTTCGGCTACTGGCAAAGGCTCCTGCCACCCCCATAGTGCCTTTTTTTATGCAGTGTCTCAAGGACAAAATTCCCAATGTAAAAACTCCATCTAAAAACTACCTCAAGGCTATGCTGCTAAATGCTAGGAAACCTCACGTGAAACTGCTCTCACTGTAAGCCGTCCTCACCTTGGAAGACCCAGACATTTGTGCAGTCAGAGACCTGGTTCAAGGCTGTGGAGAGCACCCCATCCATACCAGGTTGCACCTCCTTTCACACGTTCAGACCTCACACTGAAGGCATGAAAACTAAAGGAGGCAGTGTATCAATATTCATTAAAGATAAGTGCACCTCCAGATTTGTTACAGTATGATTCCCTGGCGACACTTTAGATGCATTTTAATTGTTGGTATGACACCTATTCAAGTTATTGCCAGCTGCAGGATCCCCTGCATGAGTCAGGACACCCACTCTGCCTATTTGGATCTACTTTAGTCTATCAAGATACATCCGAACACCATGGCTTTGGGTGACTTTAACTACCCAGCCATTGACTGGGTAAATTATTCTTGCTCAAACTCACACCCAGAGGTTCCTCGACTTCGGTAACTTCAGTCCCCTGGACCAGCTGGATGACACCCCCACAAGGTGTGCCAACATCCTGGATCTTTCGCTTATGGCAGACCACTGTAGCACCCCAAGTGTGAAGTCCTCCCTGGTGAGATCTGACCACAAATCCGTCTCATTTGAAGCAACTGTCACACCTGCCCCCCCCCCCCCCCACACCAGCAACTAAACTAAAAAGCTTCTTCATAGTAGATGTTATAACCTCTTACGGGATGGTATAAATAGCTTCACTGCACCTCCCACCTCTGATGGAACTGGCAATTATGCAGAGTTCTACACCAATGCTTTATACAAATGCCAGTATAACTGCACTGACTCCACCTGTACCTGAGAGGACCAAAACAAGCTCCTCAAGGAAGAGCAAACCTGCCTGGTGGATAACTGCCATTACCAGGCTTTATAACAAGAGGAAGAAATTGCTGTCCAAGAGTAAGAGGTAGCAAGCCCTCCTAAACTGGAAATACTCCCTCCTCTGCTTAAACGTGCAAGTAAGACTTCTTCTGAGGTCCTCAAAAGTAAACGGAGTCCAAATTAGCTTCCTCAACAAAGGACAACCACAAGGCATTCTATAGTTACATCTGTAACTTAAAACGAAAGGCCCAGATATGTGCCAAGCTGGTAGTTAATGATACCACATATACTGAGCCTGTGGACATAGGTTATGTGAAAATTTCACTCCCTTGTCCCCTACATTGTATCTCTAAAGAGCAGGTTGTAAATGCCCCCTCCAAGGCTAAAAACACAGCATCTGTGGGACCTGGTAACATCCCAGGCTGTGCCCTACCTGGGTTCCAACATGAATTGGCAACACCATTGGGTACTCATTTTAATCATAGTCTAAGGCTTTGTACCAGTTGAATGGAAAATGGCCACCATTAATCCCTTGCACGAAGGTGGTGATTCCACTGACCCTGGGAACTAATAGTCCCATTAGCCTGACTAGCCTCATCTGCGAGGCTATGGAGCGAATCATTGTGGAACTTCTCGACAAAGATGTAGGTAATTTCCAGACACTTGACCCTACTTAGTTTTGATTTGTCAAAGGGAGATTATGCCTGTTAAACTTGGTGGACCTCTTCAAGGCCCTGGACATAGGGAAATCTCTGGACTTGGCCAAGGTGTTTGACACTATATCCCCCACTCGGGCATCATTGACAAACTCACCCAACTAGGCACCAACTCTTATATCGTTGGATGGGTTGCTAACTGGCTAACTGATAGAACTAATGCAGTCAAAATGGGGTATCCACCTCCAGCATCAGATCTGTAACCAGTGGTTTTCCACAGGGATCAGTCCTGGGACCTCCACTGTTAGGAATCTATTTCTCAGAAGTACAAGCAAAAACTAAAGGTCTGTGGCTGACAAAGTTTGCTGTTGACTGCAAACTGGGAGCGGTCATAGAATCTCCAAATTATGTCAACATCCTACAAGAGGGTCTTACACAAACAAATGACTGGTGCCAAAGTCATGGCCTTAAACTTAGTGCAAAAAAAATGTATCCTCATTCCTTTCGGTAAAAGCAATGTTCCTGCTAACTACCACATTTGCTTATCTCATAAGTAAGGGCATTGCCTCTAGAGAAAAAGAAGTTATAACCTCCTTGTACTCTTCCCTCGGAGACCATTAACGGAGTACAGTGCCCCTTTTGGTATGTACCTTTCCAAGCACCTGCAGCAGTTGGAGAAATCACAAAGGTTCCTCACATGGAAAATTCAAGGTCTTCAGCATCTGTCCTATGGGGGTCATCTGAAGTCATTGTCACTTTATTCTCTTTCATACAGACTGCTCAGAGGTGATCTGTGACTTGCATACAAGGCAGTCTCTCACCCTGCTTTATTGAAAATGCTACATGTCTGTAAGTCAAATTGTACACCGGTTACTCTCTCTAAACACCTTAACCTGGTACGTGACCTTAGCAGAAGTGCTGGAGGGACAGATTTGTCTCCCAAAAGTTACCACACCTTTGGAACAGACTCCCACTTCCTGTCAAACAGAGCACTTTATTGATACTCTTCAAACACAATTTGGACAGTTGGATGGGTGACCTTAAGTTCACTCTGGGGGGGTTCCACCTGTGTCCCTCTTGGACAGGTGTAGTAGGTGCTGATTGTGAAAATAAAGGGTAAGAACTTGGCTAGGCATATAAGGGTGCTTGGGCCATTAGCCTAGTAACGTGATGCTGTTCAGCTCCAAAGCTCCATCTCCTCTTACATACTGCCTTGAATACGTAATTCTCCTTGGATTTCGTTTGCCACTTCGTGTCAGACACATTGTAAAGATCTCCACAGCCAAGTAATTTTTTTCTTCATTTTTTCACTGCCTCCCCTTCTGTTCATGTTCATGTCATTAGTAGTATTTACAGGCAGTTGGGGTTTGTTTCGCACCGATTTACTGTGTTTCCCTGGTCCTGCTATTTCTCTTTGAACTTCAGTTTATTTCTTTGCCTTTACAAAAAAAAGTCCATAGTAGTACTTATAGCTTGTTTGTATTGGAATTTGTAGAGTTTTCCTTAACCTATGCTTCTGTGTTTGCAACTGTAGTTTTCTGTTTACGCTGTATTAATGGACATGGCGTAAGGCTTTAGAAAATGTCTGAGGTGTGAGTTGGGAAGTTCTTTTTCAGTGTAGCCTTGGGGAGGTGTAGCTGAAGACTGGAGCAAAACCGTGAAGTAACTGTTAAAATGGACAGAATAGTGTAACTGAGCCAAGGGTGAAGTTATTTTGAATATTTGTCTTCCATGCTCAGGAACATTGGTCATACTTTGGCTGCCTGCACCGCCTTACTCTTGCATGCTAATCTTAACCCTGTTCCTAATCTTAACCCTGTTCCTAACTCCAACCTTATACCTTACTGTAGAAAAACTTTCTGTAACACTACCACTATGTAAGACGCTCAAAGCATACACCACATGCAGCCGCATACATGTACAACAGCAATGCATCTGGAGCATTTCTCCCCGGGCCTCCGCTGAAAACAGGCTCTGTGGAACCTAGTCGGACTTTCCCGGTCAACAAATGATAAATAAAATAAATAAATCTACCCAGTTATCTAAACCTTACTCTAAGCCTACCTTACAAATGCACAGGCACACACTCCCACCCCCTGGAATGACAGCATTTTCCTATGTACTGAAAGTTTTGGCTTTAAAATTCCAAACCCACACTTCTCTTACCCACATGTTTGAAAGAAAGATGATCAAACACTCGACCACAGTTGGAACTGTCTGCAAATGCCAGACTGACACCATACTGTGTGTGTATATCTCCCTCTCCATCCATACACACATTAAATGTATAGTGTTTATATGCATATGTCCGTGTCTGTGTAGATGTACAGAGGACATATATATATATATATATATAAAGAGACTTGTTTGGCATAAACATAAGAGCAGTGTTGTGTGGATCTGCAGCTTAAGGTTGGCCCTCTGGACTTGCTTGCATTTGATATATCAGGGTCGTCAAAGTAGGATTATTCAGCACTGATGCTAGCTGTGGAGCTTGCCTGTAGCATGGCGTGGCAAAGCTTAGAGTTGGCAGATAAATTGTTATTCTGGTGTTATGGAAAGAAAAGTGCACATATTCATTAGTGTATACTAGGCTAATCACCACTGGGAAAGTCAGCCATACAACCCGTTTATCCAGTTTTGCTATTTTATTAAAGTTTTCATCAGTGTCAGACC
>NC_056737.1:990824658-990929562 GCF_019279795.1 Protopterus annectens | reverse complement strand
TGGTTTTCATCTCGAGCAACCCTCTGAGCCGCAGACCAGGAGTCGGACCCGAGGGGATGGATTCTTCGGCTCTGACCTTTTCGGATCCGACCCTTTTCCTCGAACCTCAGGCTACCCTTTCTTTGGCTCTGGTCCCCGTTTCGGATCCAGGGAAGGCATCTTTCTTGCTGGGTGCTAAGGAGGTCCACTCTCCCTCGGCCTTTGAAGTGGTGGAGAGGGTTCTCTCACAGGGATTGAGACCCTAGCCCATCCCCTCCTGATTCCACCCAGGCCCCCCTGAATTTGGCGACTACTCCCTTCATTCCGTCTCAGGGACAGCCCGTGCCAGAGGATCCCCAGGTTAATTTCCCTGAGGAACCCCCTGCGGCTCAAGAATCCCATTCTGAGAGTCCTACTGAAGAGGGTCACCATAAGCGCAAGTGCAAAAGGAGGCACTTGGATCCCCCCCCCCCCCGAGTCCCTCACTACGGACACTAACTTAGATGGAGAAGATTCCCCCAGGTCACCTCCTGAAGATGTCGCCTTTGGAGAAATCATGGAGATCCTCCGCCAGAGGGGAGGTTGGTCAGCCCCAAAACCTTCTGGGGATGAGTCTGTGTTCCTGGAGGCCTTTGGCATGGGCCCATCTACTTCCTGGGTTTTCCCGCCAGCAGACCCCCTGGTGGACCTTATCACCACGCAGGCATGGAAGGAGCCTGACACCATAGAGCCCATCCCCAAATGCCCTGACAAAATTTTATCACCCCCTTCCGAGAGGCAACCTTGTTCAAAAGGAGCCCAGTTGACACTATATGTTGGTTGCAGCGACCACCAAGAAGGAACTAGTACAGGAGAGTTCCTCAGTCCACCCTCCAGACAAGGAGTCCAGGTCAGTGAATAGGTTTGGGGAGCGCGTCTATTCCTCAGCGACCTGTTGAATCCATGCGCTGAACTGTTTGGCATGTGATCCGGCTTCAGTGAGACCTTGCTTCGGAATTCGCTGAGTCGCCCCCAGAGTCTTTATCGCCGCAGGACAGACAGTTTATATTCTTCATATTTCACTGTTGCAGTCATTACATTTGGGTAATCTGCTGGCAGGTTGCCCTCAGTCAGCCTGAATAGCAAAGTCTTGGGTCCTGCGTCGGTTGCTGTCTCCTCTTCCATGATGTCAGATCGTCAGGGGTATAAAACATGCAGCCCACACCATTTTACCCAGTCTTTCTTGCCACATGGTGCCAGAAGCAGAAGCAGTTCGCAAGTGCCGGTCGGCAGACTCCTGAAATTTTTGCATTCGAATTTCAGAACCAAAGTCTTCAACTAAAGCTAAGTACCTCATTGGGGAAACTTTTTCTTGCTCCTTACCGATGTCAGTAAAAGTTAATAATTGCATTACTTGTGGGAAGCAAATACCTCATAAGGATTTTCATTTGCACTGTATTCCTTGCCTAGGCCCAGATCATAACGTGCCTTGCTGTCGGTTTTGTGCTAGATTTAACCAATGCACTATTAAGCGTCGGTATAGTTTTGCTTCTAAATATTTTGGATCCAGATTTAATTACCCTGAAATGTCATCTGTTAGCAATCCGACTACCAGAGTTTACAAAAAATGCAAAGAAAAAGACAGCGACAGACAGTCCAGGTCCAAAAGCGATGAAGCTTCTCCTAAGCCAGTCGCCGGTACTCGGTGAGGCGTTTTCACAGCCCCTGATACCCGCTACTTTTGAGTCGCAGGCCTCTACTGAGACTCATGCGGAGTCCTGTATGCCGCGAGATTCTCAGAGTATTGAACCTGCAGATGTCTCTCCCTTGGATGGGTCCAGAGCCGCTGAGCAGGCACCGGCTTCTGAAGGTGTTTTCAGGCCTCGACATTTTTATATAAAATCGACGCCAGCTTCAAAAACAAGACCAAAAACTTATAAGTCTAAAAAACCGATGCATGAGCCACATGCTCAGGCCCCTATGCCTAAAAAACAGATGATCAAAATGGCTGAGGACTTAATTACCTTGATCAGGAGTTCCCAACCCCCCCCCCCCCCCTGCTAAGAGGCCTAGGCAAGACAGTGACTATGAATCTTAAGATCAGGTTTCCATTTCTTCTGATTCCTCTTCTGATCAGGAATTTTCTGTTCCCACCCTATGAGGATTCAGATGCAGAAGAATCCATCCCATCTGCATCTCCTCCTGAGGATTATTCTTTTAAAGAAACATGGCATACTTTAAGGGAACATTTTCATTGGGAGAGTCAGGATTTCTCTGAATCAAAAAGGAGGCTTAGGGATTTCCTTCTTCCTCAGCATAGGCCTTTGGCAATACCTCCTGTATTAGACATTGTTGATGTGTTTTTGGAATCAAGCATGGCTCCTGATTCCCTACCACCGGCTCCTAGTAAGCCAGACAGATATTACAGGGTTCCTAACTCCCACTTCTATTCAAACATCCTGCTGCTGACTCCTGAGACTATCTCACAGGGTCCCAAAGGTGTAAAGGCCTCTACAGCCAAAAATCCTACCCCCTGTGATAGAAATTCCAGGGTGCTGGAATTAGGGCCTTAAACTGCCAATTTCATATGCTTAAATATCAACATCATGTTATGGGCTTATTGAAACAGAAAATTATGTTGGTTTCTGATTGTGTGGAAAATAAAGAATTACAGGAATTATTGCATGCAGCAGAACAGGTTGGAAAGCATACTTTGCAATGTGGTTTTGATTCTTTGGAGGTCTCTTGCAGGGCTGCAGTTACTGGATCTGTGATTAGAAGCCATTCCTGGCTAAAATATGTCTGATCATGTTGAAGCTAAATTGTTGGAAGCCCCTTTACAGCATGATACTATGGTAATAAGGCAGAAGAGTTTTTAAAGAAAATGGAAGATAAAGCTAAATCTATGCAAACTGTAAAAGATTTCTTAAAAGTGCAGCCACCCAGTTTCAGTAGGCACTGGCCTACTAAAAATTGGTCCTTTCATGTGTCCAACAGAGCCTCTCAAGGCAAATCCAGGTGCTCAAAAGGCTCTAGATACCAATCTCAGGGTTGTTACAGGTCAAAGCAATGGGGGTGCCTCCACCTCCAAATCTGGAGGAAACAAAGCACAACCCTACAGTAAGCAGTCTCAATGACCTCCCTCTACCTTCACCAAGCACTTATCTTTTGGCAGCCCCCTTGGGGGGAAAATTAGCACTTCATGCTCAAAATTGGCAATTAATTACCCAGGACAAATGGGTATTCAACATAGTATCCCAGGGGTACAGATTTAATTTCCATACTTTGCCAATTCCAAATGGTTGGCCAAATCTGCCACAAAATCAATGGGCAAAGGCTCAAACAAGATACGTCCCTCGGCTCAAACAAGATACGTCCCTCATGGATATGGGGGCTATTCAGCCAGTACCAGAAAAGGAAAAAGGAGAAGATTTTTATTCGAGACTTTTCCTGGTACCCAGAAAAGACACAATGCCTGGCGTCCTATACTGGACTTATAGATTCTGAACACGTTCCTGGACATTCCAAAATTCAAAATGCTGACTTTGCAACAGCTACTGCCTATGCTGGGCAGGAACGCTTGGTTAGTGGCTCTAGATTTAAAAGAGGCATACCTGCATATCACAATAAGGGAATCATGCAGAAGATACCTCCGCTTCAAGGCAGGTTTTTTTGCATTACCAATTCTCTGCACTGCCCTTTGGCTTATCTACTGCGCCCAGGGTCTTTACAAAGTGCCTGGCACCAGTAATTGCATTTCTGCAGACAAAGAAGCATACAAATTTATCCTTACCTGGACAACTGTCTCATTCAAGCAGAGAACAAGAACATTCTTCTTCAACATCTGGCTTCTAACCTGCCTAGGGTACACAATAAACGAAAAGAAATCCCAACTGGTACCCTCTCAAATAATTACATTCCTGGGTGCAAGCTTGAATACAACTGTCCAGATGGCTTACCTTACACCAGACAAACAAAGGCAACTGACAACATACTTCAAACAGATGGCAACAAAAACCCAGTTATCTGCAAGACTAATTCTGGGGTTCATGGCATCCTGCATTCTACTAATTCCATATGTAAGTCTGCATATGAGGAAACTTCAGTGGTACCTAAAAGGTTTATGGAGTCATTGTCACAGTCTGGAAACAATGATTCCTCTCATTCACTACCTACAGCAGGAGTTTCTTTGGTGGGCAGAGACATGTCACCAAAACAAGGGACCATCATTCACTCTACCCCCTGCCACCCATACCCTAACTACAGACACATCAGGGGGGCCCACCTGTCAGGGAGATGCATTCAGGGCATGTGGAGCCCAAAACAAATGCATCTGCATATCAACCAGAAAGAGATGCTAGCTGTTCAGAATGCTCTGACAGCCTTCAAGGAATTACTTCATCCAGGACAACTGCTGATAAAGACTGACAACACCACAGTTATGTGGTACATAAACAAGCAGGGGGGTACATATTCCTACCCCCCTTTGCAGACTAGTCATGGAATTGTGGAACACAGCTTTGACTTACCAAGTACATCTTCAAGCTTAATTCCTGCCAGGAAAACAAAATACTCTGGCAGACGACCTAAGCAGAAATCTTAGGACCTGCACGAGTGGAAACTGGATCCACAAATCTTCAGCTTGGTAGCACAGAAATGGGGGAGCCCAGATAGATCTATTTGCCTCTCCCCAAAATTATCAACTGGACAAATTCTGTACAAGGACTTATCACAGACAAGCATGGAAAGTGGATGCCCTATCCTTCAGTTGGAAAAACCTATCAGTCTATGCCTTTTCCCCTCTGCCTCTTCTCTCCAAGGTCAGACAGGAAAAAACAAAAATGATCCTGATTGCTCGGACTGGCCTCGCCAGCACTGGTACCCAATTCTAAGGAATATGTCTCAACTCCCTGCACGGTACTTGCCTCAAATACCTCATCTACTGTCTCAGCAGAACAGTCAAATTCTGCACACTCCGCTCCAAACTCTGAACCTTGCAGTATGGCTGATCATTTAGTTATTCATCAACTCCTCTCAGTAAATCTGTGATGGATGTCATTTTGGAAGGCAGAAGGCCTACTACTAGAAAATCTTATGCTGATAAATGGAAGGGATTCTGTGCTTGGAACCAAGCACAAGGAACGGACACAGCAAAACCAAATATCCCTCAGATTTTACAATACTTGACTGAGATGCTTGACAAGGGCCTATCTTTTTATTCAATAAAAATCCATGCTTCTGCTATCTTGGCTCATTACAACACGGAGCCTCCCCTCTTTTCTCATCCTCTGCTAAAACAGCATCTTAGAGGGGCCAAAAATTTAAGGCCTCCCAGAAGATCACCAACTCCTGCATGGGACCTCAATTTTGTGCTGGAAAAACTCACCCGGTCTCTTTTTGAACCAGCAGCTACTGCGGATATAAAATTTTTATCTTGGAAAACAGCTTTCCTCTTGGCAATCATTTCAGCAAGAAGGGTTTCAGAACTACAGGCTCTCATGGCTGTGGAGCCTTTTATTACATTTTATCCGGACAGGGTGTCCCTCAGGATCAACCCTTCCTTTATGCCTAAGGTGATATCCAGTGTGGTTCTTACCAAACAATTCACCTGCCAACATTTTACCCAAATCCACAGAACAGGGGGGGGGGTGGATTTTGCATTCATTGGACGTACACAGACAACTAAGATTCTACTTAAACAGGACCAAATCCCTAAGAAAGTCTGAGCAACTACTGGTGGCATTTGCTTCAGGATCAGAGGGGAAGGCTGTATCAAAGCAGACTATTTCTAAGTGGATAAGCCACTGCATTCGTTTCTGCTACTTGCACCATGGTAAACCTGTGCCCAAGGGAATCGGGTCACATTCCACCAGGGCTGCCTCTACCTCAGCAGCCTTTCTCAGAGGAATTCCAACCAAAGACATTCTAGAAGCTGCTACTTGGAGCTCTGTTCATACCTTCACAAAGCATTATCCTTTGCCTCTCTTCTCCAAAACCAGGGCAGGCTTTGCCACTGCAGTTCTGCAGGGCCTTATAGCCACTCCTAATGCTATTTAGTTCCATCCTCCCATCCATAGCTGTGGGATTCTGCCCAAATATAATGACTGCAACAGTGAAACACGAAGAACATAGTACAGTTGTGTACACTCACCATAAATGTAGGTGTTCGAGTGTATTCACTGTTGCAGTCCGGGTTACCCACCTGCCATCCCCCTTCTCTAACTTCTCTTTCCTTCACTGTATTCTAAAGCCTTTATGGTGTATTTGATTTTAGATGAAGGTAAAGTTTGTTACTAAAAGTGCATTTACATATCTTGCTGTTTATATATATATATATATATATATATATATATATATATATATATTTTTTTTTTTTCTCCCCATTTGGGGGGCATCTGACATCTGGGGCAAGAAAAACTGAATAAAATGGCGTCTGCTACACGTTTTATACCCCTGATGACCTGACGTCATGGAAGAGGAGACAGCAGCCGACGCAGGACCCAAGACTTTATTATTCAGGCTGACTGAGGCCAACCTGCCAGCAGATTACCCAAAAAGCAAAGCTCTCTTCACCAAAGACAGGCCTAGACAGTCAAGAGGAGAAGGTAAACACTTGCACCACACCACACTCATCACATAGTCCCTCAAAACCTACACCACCAAAACACACACCTACATTCGCAGAGGCTCTCCATACAAATCAGACCAAACAACAGATACCACCAAAGCAGAAATGCAAGCAACCTCCACCCCCCCCCAAACACAACCCAAATGACACATAGCCCACATACTCAGTGTGCCACTCAACTACAGCCCATAAGGCATAACATACTCTATAGTCAGGCACACTGATGTTCCACTCACCAGGCCAAACAAGGAAAAAGTTACTGTCAGGTGCCAGGATCCGCCACATAACACACTCAGGTCACTCCACAACAAGTACAAATATGACTCTGTCATTGTCCATGTTGGTGTGAATGACCTGAGACGTACCTCCCTGGACTACATGAAAAGAGACATGAAGGAGCTCTCCGATCTTGTAGCCCAGGCCGGTATGACCCTAGCCCTGAGTAGCATCCTGCCATCACCTAGAATGACACCACAGTACAAGGACAAAATTATTGACTTTAACAATTGGCTAAGCTTCTGGTGTCATTCTAAGGGAATCCAGTATATGTCTGCCTGGGATGACATGATCGACAGACCATGCTGCTTTGCCAGAGATGGCCTGCACCTGTTGCCCTTGGGATTCTGGATACTGGCAAAGGCACTTGCCACCTCTATAGTGCCTTTTTAGGCAAGGTTCAAATGACAAATTCACCACCATAACAGGTATAAGCAAGCAAAATCTGAGGGTAATGCTACTCAATGCTAGAAGTCTAAACCTCAAAATGCACACACTCGGGACACTCCTTAAAATGGCGAACATCTCTGCAGTGACAGAGACCTGGTTCAAAGCTCCAGAGAGCACCCCTGCATTACCAGGCTGTAATTCATACCACACCTTTCGGCCATCAAACCCGGACCAAAACACGAAAGGTGGAGACATGTCCATATTCATTAAGGATATCCACACCTCCAAGCTAGTTGCTCAGCATAATGCATCTGAGATTATCCAAGTTCAACTAACTCTGGGCAAAACCGCAATCCAGATTGTAGCTTGCTACAGACCACCCACCATGCCCCAGGATTCCCACTCCTCTTTTCTTGATACACTGGAAAATATTAAGGTACAACCCAACACTCTAATAATGGGTGATTTCAACTACCCTACCATTAACTGGGAAAACTACTCATGTACCAGCTCTTTTGCCCAATGTTTTCTGGAAATCATCAATTCCAACGCCTTGGATCAACTTATCCACACCCCCACCAGGGGCAGCAATATCCTAGACCTGGTCATCACCAACATGGGTGACCGGTGTTCCACACCAGAGGTCAGCTCCTCGGTCAGATCCGACCACAAGCTAATCACCCTAGACATCCACATCCCGCTCCCACCCCCCATTAGGAAAACAACCGTAAAACATTTCTCCAAAGCTAACTTCATGCTTCTTAAGACAGAAGTGGCAAACTTCACGACACCCATGCAGATGGACAATAGAGGTACGACTGCTGCATCCTACACAAATGCACTTTATATGCACTTACACGAGTGCATGGATCGTGCTATCCCTAACAGAATCAAGATGCTATCCTCCAAAAAAAAGGTAGCCAATCTGGTGGTCTTCTGCCATAATCAAGCTCTACAACAGAAGAAAGAAACTGTTGCAAAAGTGTAAAATCCCACGATTGGTGGAACTCCCTGGTCAGCCTCAGTAAGAAGCGGAGATCCCTCATAAAATCCTCTAAAGCTAGTTATGAAAACAAAATTGCACTGATTCTAAAGACAACCACAAAGCATTCTATAGCTATGTCAAAAGTCTCAATGGCAACACTCAGATCTGCTCTTGAGTTACAGCACAATGACACTAAATATACAGAACCAACTGATATTGCAAACATCCTGGCAGATAGGTTCAGTGCTAACTTTACCCGTCTCTCGACCCCTATAGGGCCCATCTTTATACCGGAAGAATGCAAAGTTCTTATAATCACGGCTGTACAAAAACCTCACTCTCCAAAGCCAAGAACACAGCATCCATGGGACCTGACAACATCCCAGGCTGCCTTCTATATGAACTACAGAATGAACTGGCACCCCACCTAAGTACCATGTTCAATCATAGCCTCACCTCAGGCTTTGTGCCCATTGAATGGCACACCGCAACAGTTATCCCACTCCACAAAGGGGGGGCCCACAACAGACCCCAGGAACTACTACCCCATTAGCCTGACTAGCCTTGTCTGCAAGGCCATGGAACGTATCATCATGGAACTCCTCAACAAAGACATTGGAGATTTCCCAACTCTGGACCCCACACAGTTTGGGTTTGTAAAAGGCAGATCATGTCTCCTAAACCTGATAGACTTATTTGAAGTAGTCACCAAAGCCATAGATGATTGTAAGGTGGTTCACACAGCCTATCTAGATCTCGCCAAGACATTCAACACCATCCCCCACTCTGGAATTATAGATAAACTCACTAAACTAGGTATAAATCCCTGTGTCACAAGATGGGTTGCCAACTGGCTTATTGACAGAACCCACACCGTGAAAGTAGCAGACTCCAAATCAGACCAGTGTCAAGTGGAGTACCACAGGGTTCAGTCCTGGTTCCTCTTCTGTTTGGTATCTACTTCTCTGAAGTACAGGCTAACACAGAATGTCTTTGGCTAACTAAATTCGCAGATGACTGCAAACTAAGAGCCATAATCAAAACTCCTAACGATGTGGACATCTTACAAAAAGGCGTCACTGAGACAGATGCCTGGTGTCAAAGACATGGTCTCACGCTCAGTGCCAAAAGGTGCAATGTCATCCCCTTTGGTAAAAACTCTGTACCCGTGAATTGCCACATAGGCGGTAGTCTACTTAACACCGAAAGTTTGATAAGAGACCTTGGGACACAGGTGGACAGTAGTCTCTCCTTTGATCACATCGCCACAGTGGTCAGGAAATCCTTCTATGTGGCACACCTCATCACAAAAGGTTTCTCATCCAGAAAAAAAGAGGTCATTGTTCCCCTCTACTCATCACTCATTAGACCCACAACGCCCCTATTGGTATGTACCTCACAAGACATCTACAACAACTGGAAAGGCCACAAAAATACCTGACAGAGGATTTCTGGCCTCAAACAGATGCCTTACGAAGACTGTCTCAAAAAACTCCAGCTTTACTTCGTTGCATATCGCCTACTCAGAGGCGATCTCTGCCTAACATACAAAGCTATGTCAAACCCAGAGCTGTTGGACATGCTCCACTTAAAGAAATCCCAATCCCTCTGAGCTACACGCTCTAGGGACCTAAAACCTGTCACCACAATAAACAGAACATGCTGGAGGAATAGATTCCTGTCCTAGAGACTTCCCATACTCTGGAACAGACTACCTGTCTATGTCAAACAGAGCTCCTCATTAACACTCTTCAAGACGAATCTTGATGATTGGATGGGTAATAGGAAATTCACTCGAGGATCACTTCTGTGGTTCTGCTTGACAGGGGCACAAGAAAATAATTTTCTTGGGTGGCGAAAGCCAGGGTACCTTTTTGGCTAGGCTTGTATAGGCCCTAGGGCCAATAACCTAGTACCTACCTATGAACCTATGTAATGACTGCAACAGTGAATACACTCTAAGATCTACATTTATGGTAAGTGTACACAACTGTACTTTCTCTGTGAAAATGTCTACTCTGAAGTCCGTCTCAAACACGTCTATGCGGCTCCTTTCCCATGCCACGGAAGGAGCAGCTAGGGCGGCTGGGACAGGCATAGCCATGAGGTGTCATGCCTGGCTCAGGTTCTGTCAGTTCGCGGACCCTTTCAAGGCGTCGTTTATCAATGCTTCCTGCAACGGTTCTTCCCTTTTTGGGAAGGCAGTACGAGACACTTGTCCAGAGTGAAAAGGACAGGAAGACTTTGTCTGCCGTTGGGATCTGCTTCTTTAACCCTCAGTGGTCCTTCTCTAGGAATCAGAGGGCAGAAGATTATGTGGTTCCGAAAATCTCTGTTTTCCCGGGATTCACAGGACAACTATTCCCCCAGATGCAGAGGGGGACAGGATCGACGCCAACCCAGAGATAGAGGGGGGTCCCAGGAATTTTGGGTCTAGGGAACCCTTTTCTGATAGGACCCGGTCATTATCCCTGAGGGGTTGCCCGACTGTCCTACTCTGGAGGCAGTAGGGGGAAGATTGTCCTTGCATCCAGTGGCATGGGAGTCCATTACGACAGATCGCTGGGTGTTAACAGATAATATCCAGTGGTTACACTATCCCATTTGTTGCCCCTCCAAATATTCCAAAACACCTCCCAGATGTTCCACCCACTCACAGGGAGGCCGCAGCTCTAGAGGTTTCAAAGCTGCTTCTCAAACGAGCCATCGAACAGCCCCCTCCAATCGGTCTGGATCAGGTGTCTACTCAAGGTTCTTTTTGGTGCCAAAAAAGACGGGGTCCTCAGGCCCATTCTTGACCTGTCAACACTGAACCTGTCTGTAGCCAAACAGAAATTCCGGATGGTCACCCTACAGTCCATTCTACCTTATCTCCAAGAGTGTGACTGGATGTGCTTGTTAGACCTCCAGGATGCTTACTACCACATCAAAATACACAGAAGCTCCAGGAGGTTTCTGCACTTCCAGCTGGGAGCCAGTCATTTTCAGTTCAGAGCCCTACCCTTCAGTCTCACTGCAGCCCTTCAAGGTGTTCACCAAGGTAATGGCAGTTGTATTGGCTCACCTGAGGCTTCAGGGTATTCAGGTGTTTCCTTACCTGGATGACTGGCTCTTCGCTGCACCCAACAAGCATCACCTGTGTCTGGCCCGAGATTACTTCATTCAGTTGGCAGATCTACTGGGAAGTACAGTCAATGTTCAGAAGTCCCAATTGCACCCAGTACAAGTTCTAGACTTCATTAGGGCATGGCTAGACACTTTGCAGATGAAGGTATTCTTAACTCCAGACGGGATCTTACATCTCCGGTGCCACATAGCGAACTCCAAGTCTCCAAAGGCAAGCGAGGTTCTCCGGGCTCTGGCCTCCATGGCTGCCTCCATATTGATTCTCCCTTGTGCGTGCCTTCATATGCGGCTACTTCAATGGACTGTGGCTGTTCACTGGTCTTGGCTAGACCTGTCCATGGAATTTCCAATCAGGATCAGTCACATCTGCAGGACGTCTCTTCTTTGGTGATCAAGTTTACTGGAGATATCCGAGGGACGCCCCTTCACGTCATCTCCAGTCCAAACCACAGTGACCACGGATGCCTCCCAACTCAGGTGGGGGGAGACACTGGGAAGGACAGTCCAAGGTATGTGGTCCCAGTCAGAGACCAAGTTGCACATAAATGCTCTAGAGATGAGGGCAGTGCTTTTAACGTTGGAAGCCTTTCACACTGTCCTTCCTCTCGGATTGATTGCAATTCAGCCAGACAACATGTCAGTTGTCTGGTATGTGAACAAGCAGGGGGGAGCCGGAGCCTGCCCCATATGTCGTGAGGCCATGAGAGTGTGGGAATGGGCGATCTCCACCAGTCGGTTTCTGTTAGCAACGCACACCCCGGGGTGCTCCAACATTTTAGCGGACAGATTGAGTCTGGCTGTTCTGATGCCGTATGAGTGGTGTCTGAAACAGCGGAGGAGATCTTCCCTGCATGGGGTCAGCCATGCTGTGATCTCTTCGCATCTCTGTCCAACGCAAAGTGCAGCGAGTTTTTTGCTCTGATTCCCTCACCAGGGGAAATCCCCAGAGACGCTCTAGTCCACACTTGCCCCCCCCCCACTGGCTTCTGTATGCTTATCCACCTTTGCCACTCATTCTGAAGTTTCTTCAGAAAGCTTGCCGACTGCGTTGCAAAGTTATCCTCATTGTCCCGTTCTGGCCGTGTCAGGTTTGGTTCCCATTCCTTTGGTCTCATCTCTTGGCTCACCGTGGGTTCTGGATCCCTGCCCGGATCTAATCTCCCATCCGTCAGGGGCCCGTCCGCCCGATCTGGGCAGCCTCAAGCTGAGAGCTTGGTTGCTCCAGTTCCGTTGATTGCCAGGACTCCCGGTCTTTCATCCTTGGTAAAATCCATTCTGGTGGCTTCTCTTAAAGATTCTACTAGGAAACTTTATCGCAGTAAATGGAAGTGCTTTTCCATTTGGGCCTCACAGAGAAAAAATAGATCCCTTTACAGCCCCTGTTCCAGCGGTGTTGGATTTTCTGTCTGGCATTTTTCAGCAAGGAGCTAGTTCCTCCACAGTGAAAGTACAATTGGCAGACATTTCTAATTTTCATGTTGGTGAAGACAACATTGCCTTAGCCTCCTCCAGGCTGTGTAAGACTTTTCTTAAAGGTACTTTTCTGTTATGTCCACCTGTCAAGAATTCAGTGCCTCCTTGGGACCTTACCTTTGTTTTACAGGCATTGGTGGCTCCTCCGTTTGAACCTGCAGCTTCGGTGGATTTGAAATTTTTATCCTGGAAGACAGCTTTCCTAGTTGCCATTACATCTGCTAGGAGGGTTTCTGAGCTTCAAGCTCGGTCTGCCATGCCTCCATATTTGGTCTTCCACAAGGATAGGGTCTCTCTCCATACTAATCCTTCCTTCTTACCCAAAGTGGCATCTGAAGCAAACATAAACCAGTCCATTAATCTGCCCGTTTTCTTCCCTAACTTCCAAAATAAAGGTGAATACAAACTTAATTTGTTAGATGTTCATAGACAGCTTCATTGGTATCTTCATAGAACAAAATCTGCAAGACTGACCAATTGTTTGTTTCCTTTTCCAAAGCATTTCTGGGAAAAGCTATTTCTAAAGTTTCTTTGGCCAGATGGATCACTCTTTGCATTTCACATGCCTACAAACCAAAAGATGTTCATCGTGTTTCACTGTTGCAGTCATTACACTTGGGTTATCCTGCTGGCAGGCTACCCGCAGTCGGCCTGAATTCCAAAGTCCTGGTCCAGCATCGGTTGCTGTCACCTCTTCCCTGACGTCAGTGCACCAGGAGTATAAAAGATGCAGTCGATGCCATTTTCTTCATGCGCGGTGCCTGAAGCAAAAGCAGTAAGCAAGTGCCAGTTGGCAGACTCCTGAGATTTTCGAAATCGAATTTCAGATCTGAAGTCTTCAATAAAGCTTAGTACCCTATTGGGGAAACTTTTTTCTTGCTCCAGACCAATGTCAGAAAAAGTTAACAATTGTATTTCTTGTGGGAAGCAAATACCCCATAAGGATTTTCATTCTTACTGTACTCCTTGCCTAGGCCCTGATCACGATGTTGCTAGCTGTTGGTTGTGTGCTAGATTTAGCCAACGCACTATTAAGAGTTGGTGCGATTTTGCCTTTCATTACTTCAGCCGAAGATTTAATTATATAATGCCATCAGAAAAGCCGACGACCAGAGTTTATAAAAAGCGCAAGGAAAAGGACAGGCATCCGAGGTCCAAAATCTATGACTAGGCCTCTGCTAGGCCAGTCGCTGGTTCTCAGTGAGGCACTTTCGCAGCCCCTAACACCCGCTATCTCAGAGCCACAGGCCGCTACCGACTCACACGTGGAGACAACTAGGCCTCTGGATACTCAAGGTATTGGACACTCTGAAACTATTCCCTCAGATGGGTCCGGAGCCGCTGTGCAGGCATCAGCTTCTGAGGGTGTTTTCCGACCTACACAGTTGTATGTCAAGACAACCTGAGCTTCAAAGGCAAAGACTAAAACAGCTTTAAAGACAAAGAAACAAGTGCGGCATTCTCCTGGACAGACTTCCATGCCTAAGAAACAGATGCTTAAAATGGCCAAAGACCTAATTACTTTGATCAGGGGTTCCCATCCCCCCTCCTGATAAGAGGCCTAGGCAAGACCCAGACTATGACTCTTCTGATCAGGTTTCCATTTCCTCTGAACAGGAATACTCTCTTCCTCCCTATGAGGATTCTGATGCTGAAGAATCTATTCCTTCAGCCTCTCCTCCTGAGGATTATTCTTTTGGGGAAGCCCTGCATACCATGAGGGAGCATTTTCACTGGGAGAGCCAAGATTACTCAGAATCTAAGAAAAGGCTCAGAGACTTTCTTTTACTACCTCAGCACAGACCTCTTGCTATTCCACCTGTTCTGGACATTGTAGATGTAATTTCAGAGTCCGGCCTGTCTCCTGACTCTTTACCCCCTGCACCTGTTAAGCCAGACAGATACTACAGGGTTCCAGATTCTCATAAATTTCTGTATAAAAACCCTGCTGCTGACCCTGAAACTATATCCCAGGGTCCCAAAGGGGTCAAGGCTTCCACTGCAAAAAAACCTGTCCCCTCTGATAGGGACTCTAGGGCACTGGACAGATGGGGGAAAAACGTTTACACTTCTGCTACCTTGGCTGTAAGGGCTTTAAATTGTCAGTTTCATATGCTTAAATATCAGCAATACTTGATGTCACTGTTAAAACAGAAAATATTGACAAATTCTGAATGTTCTGAAAAGAAGGAAATGCAGGATTTATTGCATACAGCTGAACAAGTGGGAAAGCATACTTTGCAATGTGGTTTTGATTCACTGGAGGCCTCTTGCAGGGCCGCTGATACAGGATTTGTCATTAGAAGGCGTGCTTGGTTAAAGGAACAATCTGCCTGATCATGTTAAAGCAAAATTATTGGATGCTCCATTACAGCATGATACTTTGTTTGGTGTTGAGGCAGAAGAGGTGTTGAAGAAAATGGAGGATAAAGCGAAATGTATGCAGACAGTTAAGGATTTCTTACAGGTACAACCACCCAGATTTAGCAGGAACTGGCCTTCTAAGGATTGGTCCTTTCCAGTGTCAGACAGGCCACAAAGCGGCAGATACAGACACCCTAGAGGCAGATCCCAGCCCCAAGGCTCATACAGGCCTAAACAATGGGGTGCTTCTACCTCCAAAAGCAGAGAAGACAAATCACAGCCATATAGGAAACAGTCCTAATGACTTTCCTCTGCCAATGCCAAGCACTTATCTTTTGGCAACACCCTTAGGGGGAAAACTAGCACTGTTTTCACAAAATTGGCATATGATCACCCAGGACAAATGGGTCTTGAATGTAGTGTCTCAGGGCTACAGGTTCCACTTTCACACCCTTCCAAAGACAAAAGATATACCAGACCTGCCACACAATCACAAAAGCAGGTCTCATCTCTCAAGGACATGAGAGCTATTCAGCGAGTACCACAGCAAGAGCAGGAACAAGGATTTTACTCGAGACTTTTTTTGGTACCCAGAAAGGACAAAGCCTGGAGACCAATACTGGACCTGTCTATTCTGAGCACTTTTCTGGACGTTTCAAAATTCCAAATGTTGACTCTGCAGCAGCTTCTGCCCATGCTGGGCAAGAAGGCTTGACTTGTAACTTTGGACCTCAAAGAGGCAAACCTGCATGTCCCAATTAGACAATCTTGCAGAAGATACCTGAGATCCATAGCTGGCTCAATGCACTACCAATTCTCTGCACTGCCCTTTGGCTTATCTACTGCTCCCAGGGTCTTCACAAAATGCCTGGCACCAGTAATTGCATTTTGCAGACAAAAAGGAATCCAAATATATCCCTACTTGGATGACTGCCGTATTCAAGCAGAGAACAAGGACATTTTACTGAAGCATCTGGCATTTGTAAAAAGACTTCTAATTTGCCTAGGGTACACAGTAAACGAAAAGAAATCAAAACTGGTACCCTCTCAAGAGGTAATGTTCCTGGGTGCAAGCTTAAATACAACTGCCCAGATGGCTTATCTCATGCCAGACAAGCAAAGGCAACTAACTTCTTACTTCGAAAAGATGGCAACAAAGACCTAGTTATCTGCAAGAAAAATTCTGCAGGCTTTGGGTTTCATGGCATCCTGCATTCTGCTAATTCCATATGCAAGACTGCATATGAGGAAGCTACAATGGTATTTAAAAAGTGTTTGGGCTCCGCATTGCCACAGCCTGGAAATATTAATTACCCTCATTCCCTGCCTGCAGCAGGAGTTTCGATGGTGGGCACAGGCCTATCACCACAACAAGGGACAGCCTTTCACTTTACCCACAGGCAGGCAGACACTAACAACAGATGCATCAGGTTATGCCTGGGGGGCACACGTGGCAGGAAAATGTGTTCAGGGGACATGGCCCGCAAGCCAAATGCATCTTCATATCAATCAAAAAGAGATGCTAGCTGTACAGCATGCCCTGACAGCTTTCAAGGATTTACTTCATCCAGGACAACTGCTGATAAAGACTGACAATACTACAGTCATGTGGTACATAAACAAGGAAGGAGGCACACATTCCTACCCCCTTTGCAGACAAGCCATGATTTTGTGGAACACAGCATTGACATCAAGTACATCTGCAAGCACAATTCCTGCCAGGAAAGACAAATACTCTGGCAGACTAACTAAGCAGAAACCTAATGGACCCCCACGAGTGGAAACTAGATCCACAAATCTTCAGCATGATAACATGGAAATGGGGATGCCCCGACATAGATCTGTTTGCCTCCCCTCACAACTGCCAACTATGGAGATTTTGCACAAGGGCTAATCACAAACTAGCATGGAAAGTGGTTGCCCTATCATTCAGCTGGAAAACCCTTACAGTATATGCCTTTCCTCCACTGCCTCTCCTCCCCAAGGTACTCCTAAAGGTCAGACAAGAGAAGCCAAAAATGATTCTGATTGCCCCAAACTGGCCATGCCAGTACTGGTATCCAATCCTAAAGAGTTTGTCTCAAGGCCCAGCCTGGACATTACCTCAAATTCCTCATTTACTGACCCAACAAAACAATCGGATCCTGCACAGCCAACTCAGAACCCTAAATCTGGCTGCATGGCAGATAATATATCCACTCAAAACACACCTCTCTCTAAAGCAGTTATGGATGCTATTTTGGAGGCCAGGAGGCCCAGCACCAGAAAATCTTATGCAGAAAAAAGGAAGAGATTCTGTGATTGGAACCAGGCACAAGGAATTGACACGCTTGTTCCAAATATTCCTCAGATTTTACAATACCTTACTGAGATGCTGGACAAAGGCCTATCCTTCTCATCAATTAAGATCCATGCCTCTGCCATTTCAGCTCATTACAATACGAATCCACCAATTTTTTCACATCCACTGCTAAGGCAGTACCTCAGACGGGCCAAAAAAATAAGACCTCCAAGGAGAGCACCAATACCTGCATGGGACCTCAATTTTGTCTTGGAAAAGCTCACACTGCCTCCTTTTGAGCCTGCTAATACAGCTGAGATAAAATACTTATCATGAAAAACAGCTCTGCACCTAGCAATAACTTCAGCAAGAAGAGTCTCAGAGTTACAGGCATTAATGGCTGTGGAACCTTTTATTATTTTCCATCCGGACAGGGTTTCTCTAAGGACAAACCCAAGATTTATGCCTAAAGTAGTGTCCAGTGTGGCTCTTAACCAAATCATTCATTTGCCTACCTTTTATCCAAATCCACAGAATAAAGGGGAGATACTTCTGCATTCTTTGGACATATATAGACAGCTACGATTCTACTTGGACAAAACTAAAGCTTTCAGAAAGACTGAGCAGCTCATAGTGGCATATGCTGCAGGATCGCAAGGAAAAGCTATTTCAAAGCAGACTATTTCAAAAATGGATAGGCCACTGCATTCGTTTCTGTTATTCACAACATGGCAAATCAGTGCCTAAGGGCATTAGGCCACATTCAACCAGAGCAGCAGCCACTTCAGCAACCTTCCTCAGAGGAGTACCAACCAAGGATATTTTGGAAGCTGCAACTTGGACTTCAGTGCACACTTTTACTAAGCACTACCACTTACCTCTTTACTCTAAATCCAGAGGAGGCTTTGCCACTGCAGTTCTGCAGGGCCTCATAGCCACTCCTAATTCTATTTAGGCCCAGCCACCCAACCTCAGCTTTGGGATTCAACCAAAGTGTAATGACTGCAACAGTGAAACACTATGAACATAGTACATTTGTGTACCTACCATAAATGTAGATATTCGAGTGCATTCACTGTTGCAGTCCAGGTTACCCTCCCACCACCCCCCTTTTCATCACTGGGACTTATCTGTACTTCTCTATTCTATACAACCTATATGGTGTATTTGCTTGTAGATGAAGGTATACTTTATGTTAGTGCATGCTTTTTTATAAGCAGAATTTTGCCTATCCTTTTGGGGGCACCTGACATCTGGGGCAAGAAAAACTGAAGAAAATGGCATCTGCTGCATCTTTTATACCCCTGGCGCACTGACATCAGGGAAGAGGTGACAGCAACTGACGCCGGACCAGGACTTCAGAATTTAGGCCGACAGTGGGTAGCCTGCCAGCAGGATAACCCAAGTATAATGACTGCAACAGTGAATACACTTGAACATCTACATTTATGGTAGGTACACAACTGTACTGTTTATTGCCTCCTGGTATTGTTAAGGCTCACTCTACCAGGTCCATGGTGACGTCTGCTGCCTTTTGGTCTAGGGTTCCTTTGGACGACATTTGTGCAGCAGCAACCTGGGCCAGTTCACATACCTTCATTTCCCATTACAAATTAGATCTGATTTCTAGGGGTAGAGCATCCTTTGGCTCTGCGGTGCTCAGGAATATCCTTCTATAAGGGCTTCCCAGGATTGGAGTAGCTGGGGACTCTGTCCCACAGGTTGCAGATAAAATGAAGTTAACTACTTCAGATAAAGAAGTTATGTACTCACCATAACTTTCCATCTGAGTAGTTTTACTTCTGCAACATTCCCTCCCTCCGTCCCCTGGACCCTGTCCTGTCTTTTCAGGTTTGGTTCATTGGGCTGAGTTGCTTGTGTATTTAGTTACAGCAAACTCGATCTGAGGAAAGATAGGAGATGGTAGTGCATTATGGGTAAGGGGAGGAGCTTGGAGCAGATGCTAGAAAAAATGTTGCCAGCTCTGATCCGATACGTATCCATATACCCACAGGTTGAGGAAAAATTAAATACAACTACTCAGATGGAGCGTTATGGTGAGTACATAACTTCTTTTTTCTCTGCACTGCTCTTTGGCTTGATTACTGTGTCCAGGGTATCCACAAAATGCCCCGCTCCAGTAATTGCATTTTGCAGGCAAAGAAATATTCAAATATATCCATACCTGGATGATTGTCTAATTCAGGCAGAAAATCGGGCAATTCTTCTAAAACATCTGGCATTTGTAAAAAGAGTTGTAACCTGTCTAGGGTACACCATAAATGAAAAGAAATCTCAACTGGTACCCCCTCAAAAAATTACATTCCTGGGTGCAAGCTTGAATACAACTGCCCAGATGGCTTTCCTTGCGTCAGAAAAGCAAATTCATTTGGTGACCAACTTCAAACAGGTGGCCACAAAAACCCTGCTATCTACAAGACACATACTGCAAGCCTTGCATTCTTCTAATTCCATATGCAAGACTGCATATGAGGAAACTTCAGTGGTATTTAAAAAGTTTATGGAGTCAGCATTGTCATAGCCTGGAAACAACGATTCCTATCATTCCTTGCCTGTGCCTACAGTTCCTGTGGTGGGCAGAGGCCTGCCACCAAAACAAGGGACTGCCATTCACACCATCCTCTGCCAGCCAAACCCTAATTACAGACTCAACAGACTATGCATGGGGAGCTTATCTGGCAGGGAAGTGCATTCAGGGCAAGTGGAGCCCAAATCAAATGCACCTTCACATAAATCAAAAAGAAATGCTAGCTGTACAGAATGCACTGACAGCCTTCAAAGTCTACCTTCATCTAGGACAATTACTGATAAAGACGGACAGCACCACAATTATGTGGTACATAAACAAGCAGGGAAGTACACATTCCTACCCCCTCTGCAGACTAGCCATGGTATTGTGGAACACGGCCTTGAGCTACCAGGTACAACTACAAGCTCAATTCCTGCCAGGAAAGCTGAATGTTCTGGCAGATGACCTAAGCAGAAATCTCATGGACCCACACGAATGGAAACTGGAACCACGGATTTTCAACATGTTGACACACAAATGGGGGATCCCATACATAGATCTTTGTGCCTCACCCCAGAACTACCAGTTGGACAAATTTTGCACAAGAACTCATCACAAAAAAGCCTGGAAAGTGGATGCTCTGTCCTTCAGCTGGAAAAACCTATCAGTCTATGCTTTTCCACCTCTGCTCTCCAAAGTTCTACTAAAAGTCACAGTACAAACCAAAAATTATTTTGATTGCTCCAGACTGGCCTCGCCAACACTGGTACGCACTCCTGTGCAGTGTGTCACACATTTCACCGTGGCACCTGTTTCAGACATCTTCCCTACTGTCTCAGCAGGAGAACCACATTCTGCACCCTCAGCTGCAAACATTGAATCTTGCAGCTTGGCTAATAATTTAAATTCCCCCTTAGCAAACCTGTGATGGATGTCATTTTGGTAGGCGAGAAGACCTAGTACTAGATCTTATGCTGACAAATGGAAAATATTCTGTGCCTGGAATCAATCTCAAGGAATGAGTACAGCAGTGCCCAATTTACCTCAAATTTTGCAATACTTAACTGAGGTGCTTCACAAGGGCCTGTCTTTTTCTTCCATAAAAATACATGCCTCAGCCATTTTGGCTCATTACAACACACACACCCCTTCTCTCATCCTCTTCTAAAACAGTATCTCAGAGGGGCAAAAAAACTTGAGACCACCCAGGAGAGCTGCAACTCTTGCCTGGGACCTTAACTTTGTATTGGAAGAACTCATTCTACCTACTTTAAAGCCAGCTGCTACTGCAGACTTAGCATTTCTTTACTGGAAAACAGCCTTCCTTTTAGCAATCACTTCAGCTAGAAGGATATCGGAACTACAGGCCCTTATGGCAGTGGAGTCTTTCATCATCTTTCATGCAGACAGGGTGTCACTCAGGACCAATCCATCATTCATGCCCAAGGTGGTATCCAGTGTGGCTCTTAATTAGTCCATTCATTTGCCAACTTTCTTTCCCAATCCACAAAACAAGGGGGAATGAATTATGTATTCATTGTATGTACACAGACAACTTAGATTCTACTTGGGCAGGACTAAATCTTGAAGAAAATCTGAACAACTGCTGGTAGCATTTGCTGCAGGGGCAGAGGGGAAGCCTATTTCAAAGCAAACCATTTCTAAATGGATAAGCCATTGTATTCATTTCTGTTATAAGCACCACGGAAAACCTATCCCCCAAGGGGATCAGATCTCATTCCACAAGGGCTGCATCTACTTCAACAGCCTTCCTCAGAGGTGTCTACCAGGGATATTCTGGAAGCTGCTACCTGGCATTCAGTTCATGCTTTTCACCAAGCATTATCACTTACCAATTTTCTCTAAATCCAGAGCTGGCTTTGCCACTGCTGTTTTGCTGGGCCTTATATAGCTGGTCTTAATGCTGTATAAATCCATCCTCCCAACCATAGTTTTGGGAATCTACCTAAATGTAATGACTGCAACAGTGAAACACGATGAACATAGAACAGTTGTGTACACTTACCATAAATGTAGATGTTTGAGTGTATTCACTGTTGCAGTCCTGGTTACCCTCTCTCCAGCCCCCTGTTTTTCTCTTACTATACTTCTACTTTCTTTTACTATGCTTAAAAGCCTTTTTGGTGTATTTGCTTTTGTTTGGAGGTATATTTTTGTGTTTTTAATATATTGCTCCCCATTTGGAGGACACCTGACATCTGGGGCAAGAAAAACTGATGTAATGGCATCAGCTGCATGTTTTATAACCCTGATGTCATGGAAGACGGGACAGCAACCGATGAAGGACCCAAGACTTTGTTATTCAGGCCAACTGAGGGCAACCTGCCAGCAGATTACCCAAATGACTGCAACAGTGACTACACTATAAAATCTATATTTATGGTAAGTGTACACAACTGTACTTTACACTCCCTCCAGCCCCCTTTCTTCTTTTGGTTATACCTCTACTCTCACTTACTATGCTCTAAAAGCTTTTTGGTGTATTTGCTTTTTTATTGGAGGTATATCCTTGTATTTATAGATTTGATTGCGTCCCATTAGGGGGGCACTTGACATCTGGGGCAAGAAAAACTGATGTAATGGCGTCGGCTGCATGTTTTATACCCCTGACGTCATGGAAGAAGGGACAGCAACTGACGCAGGACCCAAGACTTTGTTAATCAGGCCGACAGAGGGCTACTGCAAGCAGATAACCCAAATGTAATGACTGCAATAGTGAATACACTCTTAACATCTACATTTATGGCAAGTGTACACAGCTGTACTTTCTGCTGGTTCGTTGGCTGAGTTTTTTTTCTTATCTATATATCTAAATTACACTAGGGCTCTCTGCTCTACCTCTTGCCTATCTATCTCCTTTCCACACTTATTCTGCTCTATATTGCTAAACCTGCCTGCTTTGTCTACTATTGTACTCTCCTCTTCATAACTACTTCTACTTACTTTTTTCACTTATCTTCCTGATTGTTTCCTCTCCTCTTCTCCTCTGTGGTTTCTGCCTGCTCCGTTCACCCTACGGGCTCACTCCGCTCCCCTCCCTACCCCCAATTCCCACCCACCCCCAGGGGTCCTAACCTTATAGTTCCCTGGACACACCCCCTATCCCAACCCTCCTATCCTGCTCTTTCCCACTCTAACTTCCTCCCACCACCACACACTCCCACCTTATTTCTCTAATTTCCTCTAACCCCTCCCACTACAACTAACCCTCAGATTTTACACCTTTCTCTATCTCACTCCTACCCCCTCTTTCTTATCCTTTATCTGTTTCTCTATTTTCACGTAACTTTAGGATACTACTTTCTACTTCCATCTCTCATGCTTCCTCTCTTCCATCTCTAATAATTCTTACTCCTCTTACTATGGCTCCCTACATGCCAACCCAGCTTTTACTCTTAATTCTACTTTTATCCACCCTATGCTCAGTTTACCTCCTATCCTACTATGAGAAATCACTTTATAACCAATCTTTCTATTCACACAAACACACTACAACATTGTTCTCTCCACCTAATTCATATCCATATACTCCTTCTACCCCCAACTATCAACTACCTAAATTCCATAGACTTACACACCTCAACTATGTCTTGCCTTCGGATAACAAAACTAAAACACTTTCCCTTCTAATATGTAAGCTCACATTCAAACCTAGTAATCCTGCCCTTCAAGATGGGGACATCCACCCCAACCCTGGACCTACTTTCCCTTATCTAGTGTCAGTACCCAAACTCAATAACACCTTCCTAATAGGACATCTTAATACCCAAAGCATAAACAACAAAATACCCCACCTGCATGCCCTCCTTCATACACATTCATTTGATATTCTCTGCCTCTGAGACATGGCTAAAACCAATCACCAAAGACACTGAGATTAGTCCCCAAGGCTACAATATAGTTAGACTCGACCGTCCCAAACGCAAAGGTGGTGGAGTTGCAATTATTTTTAAAAATCATCTGAATATCACTACCCTTCTGCCTCTCCATCCCAAGATAGCAAGTTAGAAGCAATCATTACAAAACTCCAGTTAAATTCCAAAAAATCCCTTTATATTATCTGTATGTAGCTCCCACCTGGTGACAATATACCGATCCTGGAAAATTATCTTAGTTGGATATCTGCTACATATCCCCAAGAAACTATTATACAAGGTGACCTGAACATAGACTGGAATAACATTAATACTGAAAATCCTTCTTCTCATATCAACCTTCATGGCTTTACCCAAACCATTACCTCTACTACTAGGCTGAACAAACATAGTAATAGAGAAAGCATTTTAGACTGGATACTTATAAACAGAATTAAAGATAACTACAAAGTAGGAACCTTGCCAGATGATATCAGTGACCACTCCTTAACATTCATAACAAGGGAAAAGGCCGATTGTGTAAACCCACCCATTACAAGAGAAATATGCACCATCAAACATTTTAATCCTGATCTATTTCAGGCTGAACTTAGTGCATGCAACTGGAACCCCTTAAAAACACTTCCTCTTGAAAATGCAGTATTATACTTCAACAAAATCTTTTTATCCATTCTTGACTTACATGCTCCTGAACAAATACATTAGAATGAAATCTAATACTGCCCCTTGGCTCTCCCATGAAACCAAAAAACTTATTCTCACTAGAAATAAAGTCTGGGCCTCATGGAGATCCCACAGAAATAACCCAGATCTTCTACACTTCCGCCAGCTCAGAAATCTAACTAAAAAGGCAATAATATCTGACAAAAAGAAATTCTACTATGAACTACAACAAACCTATGTCAATAATTCTAAACTTTTCTGGTCATCTGTCAATAGACTCCTCTCCCCAGGTACTTCTAAAACACCTTCCCCAATTAATGCTGACCCTGATACCCCTCAGCAAACTGCAGATGCTTTCAACTCTTTCTTCACTGAAACTATCCAAGCTCTAGCTAAACAACTTAATGCCAACAACTTAAACCCACCAAGTAACCTAACAAACTCTACCTTTAAATTCTCTCTACAACCTATCTCCACATCTTACATATACAGACTCCTGCACAAACTAAAACCCTGTACCCCCTCTGCTGATAAGCTCCCCTCACTTTTTCTACAAAAGGCTGCCAAGGTTATCGCATATCCTATATCTATTCTCATAAATAGGACAATAAAAGAAGGAAACATCCCAGATATCTGGAAAGTCTCTGATATTATCCCACTTCATAAAGGTGGAAACTCCTTAGAATACTCTAACTATAGACCTATTGCTCTCCTCTCACCTTTGGCCAAAATTATGGAGAAATGTATCCACCATCAACTTGTACAACATCTCTCTCTTCACAACATAATAGCAAACTGTCAACACGGTTTTAGACCACATCATAGTACTACTACTGCCCTGCTTTCCTTTGTAGACACTATTAATCAGAACCGTAACAACAACCTACTCTCTTCTGCCCTCTTCATTGACCTCTCCAAAGCATTTGATATGGTCAACCACTCTTTATTAATTAATACTCTTGAATCCCTATATTTTGATATCCCAGCCATTAAATGGTTTAATTCCTATCTCACAAATAGAAAACAAGCAGTTCTTTGGGACAACCACATTTCTTTGCTTTTGCCTGTTTTTATTGGAGTTCCACAAGGCTCTATTCTTGGCCCACTTCTCTTTTCCCTCTTCATTAATGATCTTCATACTATAATCCCTCAAGCAACCTGCATTCAATATGCTGATGATTTTATGCTCATCTGCTCCGCATCCTCCACCCCAGAACTTATCTCTCTTACTCAAAAAATCTTTAATACCATAGAAACATGGTTCTCCAGTCGATTCCTCCTATTAAATGCTAAAAAAACTAAACTGCTCCTTTTCACACCCACTTCTAGGACCTCCCCCTTAAACTTCTCCATCTCCTCCAACAGTGCCACTGTCATTTCACCTGACTCTACCACTAAATTGTTAGGTATTACCATTGATAATAATCTCTCTTTCAACCAACACATAAACAACTCCATAAAACAAGTCAACAGAAAAATAGGATCCTTATATCGAATCAGACCATTCCTTACGCCATCAACCAGAACTAGGATTGCTCACTCCCATCTTATTTCTACTCTTCTTTATGCCTCACCTATATTTACCAACCTCAAGAAAACCAACCTAAACAAACTAACAACCTGCTACAATAACATTGCCCGCTTCGCTACAGGTAACACCTACAGAACTCATCACTGTGTTAACTTGAAACAACTAGGCTGGCTAGAGTATCAGAACTATCTTGCACTCCACCAACTTACCATTGCCCATAAAATACTGTACCAACCAAATAACACCCCATATATTCTCTCAACTCATAAGCCCCTATAATAATCTCAACTCTCTCCGCTCATCTAGTAAGCTATTGACTAGTTCCATAAAATCAAACAACACTGCTGGTGACTCCCTTTTTACCAATTCTGTAGGTTCAAAATGGAATTCGTTACCTAGCAACATAACAAAGATTGCATCACTGCCTCTCTTCAAACAAAATATTAAACTCCACTTCCAAAATCACTGGCTCTGCTCCTGTAGTAAACCTGATTAACTCCCCAATACTTCAACTCTACTTCTAACTACCTCTTCTCCTTGTTTGACTCTACTCTCCACTTGGCATTCTTCTCTTCCCCCCACACTGTCTTCCAATTTGCTTCCTTGCCTGTTACTGTCCTAACTTCCTCCCTTTTTCATAATCTAATCCCCTTTTATTTTTTTTCCCTTATTCTTTACACTCTTTCTTACCTCCCTTCTTCGTATCCATATCTGACATGTATTTTTGTATTCTCTGTATAAAATTTAATATCTTTTTTTCCCTAGACTGTAACTGTGAGTGGTAGTAATTAATTCATACACCTTTAATTTTAAGGCGTATAGCTTCTTAGTTTCTTGTAACTGTGTATGATAGTAATTAACTCTTGTAGTAATAATCTTAAATTGTTGAGTTTGTTATTATTGTTTTCACTAACATTTATACTAATATTTTTATTTTTACTGATGATTTGTCTCTATGTACTTATTTCTGTGGAGCTTTTCTCCCTGGGCCTCTACTGAAAATGGAAATTTCTCCAGCTAGACTAGCCCGGTCAACAAATGTAAAATAAATAAAAATAAATACATTACTGTTAGTTGTATTATTTATTTCTATTTTCCGTAGACTTTGTCTTGTGCTTTAGTTGAATTCCCTTTTTTCTCCTGTGGTAACCCCCTCCCTTTGTAAGAAAGACCCGTTTAACTTTGAGGTCTCTGTGGCCCGTTTAAGTTAGAGGGCCATTTCCCCTTTTCTGGGTGTCGTCTGTGTGGTTGTTTCTAGAATCCGTTTAAGTTAGAGGATTCTTGTCCCAGTTTTCAAGTTTCTTTCCATCTCTGTATTGCCAAGAATCCGTTAGAGGTTTCTTGTCGTTTGATTTAACCAAAATAAAAAAAGTTCAAAAAAAAAAAAGTGTCATTAATACACACAAAAGATGTCACTTAAGGATGGTCACACGAGTTGAGCATACTGCTTCTGTGCCATCCATTTACAGGACCCCTGTACCATTTGTCATGGTTTCTGCACCAGGGTGCTCCATGAACGTAAAAACAAATTGATGGCAAGGAGTTTGTTGAAAGGGCCTTTTCAAGAAGCTTTAGATACTTCTCAGAGCTCCAAATCTTTTTCCCTTTCATCGACCCATTCAAAATTGACCAAGAGACTTGCTACAATGGCTCCAGTTTCAGATCCACCTAAGTAAATTATAGCATCGGAACAGAGGGCTGTCAGCTCCGCTAGACCTGAATCATATTCTTTAGCTTCAATAGTGTCCACTGAGCCAACACAGGCATCAAGCAGGAGAAAGTCTCCTGTACTAGAGTCGTTCTCTCCAACTCTGCGATCGCCTGTTTTGGAAAGGGGTAGATCTCCTTCTTTGTCCACCCATTCTTCCAGGAGTTTATCTGATTAAGATGTAGAGCGGGTGGTGAAGAGATTACTTTGAACACCATCCCTGGCAAAAATTTTGTCTTCTCTGGATCCAAAGGAATCGGAGCCATCCCATCTGACTTCTGCATCGATTCCTCCTCTGATCACCCTGGAGTCTTCAGAGCCAGAGAGCTTGGATCCAATGGTAGTGGAACCATTGGCACAGAGACCTTTTTGGAATCTTTGGTTCCGACATCTGCTTTGACTTTCTTGGCTTTGTCCGATGTCGAAGAGTCTAGGAGCCGACGCTCACCAGTCATGACCGGGGGGGAGTCGGCATGGACAACTGTCTGATCTGACTCTACCTCTTGGTGCCTCGGCTAGGTTGAGCTCAGTTCCTACCTCAGTTTCGTAGCCACCCGCTCTGCCTCGGACCTGGCCTTCAGTCTCTTCGGAGTAGGGTGAGGGGGTCTTTGAAGTGATGGAAGAGTTCTTTCCCCTCAGACGGCTCCATTCTTGGGCCCAGATGTTCATCGTGTTTCAGTGTTGCAGTCATTACACTTGGGTTATCCTGCTGGCAGGTTACCCCGCAGTCGGCCTGAATTCCAAAGTCCTGGTCCTGCGTCAGTTGCTGTCGCCTCTTCCCTGATGTCAGTGCGCCAGGGGTATACAAGATGCAGCCGATGCCATTTTCTTCAGTTTTTCTTGCCGCGCGGTGCCCAAAGCAAAAGCAGTTCGCAAGTGCCGGTCGGCCAACTCCTGAGATTTTCAAAATTGAATTTCAGATCCAAAGTCTTCAATAAAGCTAAGTACCCTGTTGGGGAAACTTTTTCTTGCTCTAGACCAATGTCAGTAAAAGTTAACAATTGTATTTCTTGTGGGAAGCAAATACCTCATAAGGATTTTCACTCTTACTGTATTCCTTGCCTAGGCCCTGACCACGACTTTGCTAGATGTCGGTTTTGTGCTAGATTCAACCAACACACTATTAAGCGTCGGTTTAATTTTGCTTCACATTACTTTGGCCGAAGGTTTAACTACATAATGCCGTCGGAACAACCGATGACCGGAATTCATAAAAAACGCAAAGACAAAGAAAAGGACAGGCATCCGAGGTCCAAAACAGACGATGAAGCCTCTTCTAGGCCAGTCACCGGTTCTCAGTGAGGCACTTTCGCAGCCCCTGACACCTGCTACCTTAGAGCCACAGGCTGCCTCCAACTCCCACGTGGAGACAACTAGGCCTCTGGAAACTCAAGGTATTGGGCCTACGGAAACTATTCCCTCAGATGGGTCTGGAGCCGCTGAGCAGACCTACACAACTTACTATCAAGTCCACTTCAGCAGCTAAGTCAAAGTCTAAAACACCACTAAAGACAAAGAAACAAGTACAACATTCTCCTGGACAGTCATCCATGCCAAAGAAACAGATGCTTAAAATGGCCAAGGACCTAATTACTTTGATCAGGGGTACCCATCCCCTTCCTGATAAAAGGCCTAGGCAAGACACTGATTATGACTCTTCTGACCAGGTCTCTATTTCCTCTGATTCCTCTTCAGAACAGGGATATTCTCTTCCTCCCTATGAGGACTCTGATGCTGAAGAATCTATCCCTTCAGCCTCTCCTCCTGAGGATTACTCTTTTGGGGAACCTTGCATACCATGAGGGAGCATTTCCATTGGGAGAGCCAGGATTATTCAGAATCCAAGAAAAGGATCAGAGGCATTCTTTTACTGCCTCAACAGAGGCCCCTTGCTATCCCCTCTGTACTAGATATTGTTGATGAAGTTTTTTTCAGAATCCAGTTTGTCGCCTGATTCTTTACCCCCTGCACCAGTCAAGCCAGATAGGTACTACAGGGTCCCAGACTCTCATAAATTTCTTTATAAACACCCTGCTGCTGACCCAGAAATAATTTCTCAGGGTCTCAAAGGGGTTAAGGCTTCCACTGCAAAAAACCCTGTTCCCTCTGATAGGGATTCTAGAGCACTGGATAGATGGGGGAAAAAGTTTACACTTCTGCTACTTTAGCTGTAAGGGCTTTAAATTGCCAGTTTCACATGCTTAAATATCAACAATAGAAACAACTCTGATCCAAAACAGAAAAAAAAAAAAAAAAAAAACAAGAAAGAGGGTACAGTGTGAATATTTTAGAAAATGCCCTTATGAAGGTAAAAAAGGAGAATAATATGGTAAGGAATAAATGTAATAAGGGTGTACATCACCATTATAAGAAATATCATCTGGCAACCAGTGATAAAACTTGTAAGGATATTTATTTTGTCTCTACATATAATGTAAAAAGTGGAGACATAAAGGATGTAGTGGAACATTTTTGGAAATTTTTAGTGAAAGACAAGGTGTTGATGCACATTTTGCCACAAAAACCTTTATTCTCCTATAAAAGGGGAAGAAATTTGAAAGATATGGTGGTACATGGTAAATTTGTAATGCCAAAATTTTGTTTACCAAGACCACTAAGTGAATTTGGTACAAGATGTTGCAGTAGATGCAGTGTTTGTAGGAATATAGTTAGAACATTTAATTATATTAACAACATTAGGCTCACAGTAAGACAGAGTTTTACCTGTAGAAGCAAGGGAGTTGTGTATGCTTTACACTGTCCCTGTGGATTATATTATATAGGTGAAACTAAAAGAGTTTCGTATTAGGTTAGGTAAGCACATTAGAGACATAAGACATAAAAGGGAAAATAAATTTATTGCCACACATTTTAGTGTTTATCATAATAGTGATGCTTCATTTTTAACAGGAACAGTTTTAGAAAGCGTGAAATGCCTTTGTAATGATGAAAATGCTTTGAAATATAACTTACAATATAAGGAAAGTATTTTTATTTTGAAATACAATACAATGACACCCTGTGGACTGAATAATGAAATAAACTGGAGGTGTCTGCTTTAAAACTTTTTTGAACATAATTGTTTAATTAATTGCTATGAGTATATATATATCCAATCTTTCAGTGAGAATGTATACTCTTGAAAGGTGGTTACACTGAGATGCTGGAGAATAAAGAATTTGCTTTTGGATTTGACTTTGGTTCCTGTTTTTCGATTCCTGACTTCTGAAGATTTTGCTGTTTTGGTATTGTTTTGGATCAGAGTTGTTTCTATCTGAAGGTGTGTGGAGTGGAGTTTGTGCAATTAAATATCAACAATACCTAATGTCTTTGCTAAAACAGAAAATGCTTACAAGCTCAGAATGTCTTGACAATAAGGAAATGCAGGATTTATTGCATGCAGCAGCTGAACAAGTGGGAAAGCATATGTGGTTTTGATTCATTGGAGGCTTCTTGCAGAGCCGCAGTTACAGGTTCTGTCATCCGAAGGCATGCTTGGTTAAAAGAACAAAGTTTTCCTGATCATGTTAAAGCAAAATTATTGGATGCTCCATTACAGCATGATACTTTGTTTGGTGTTAAGGAAAATGGAGGCTAAAGCAAAATCAATGCAGACAGTAAAGGATTTTTTACAGGTTCAGCCACCTAGATTTAGCAGGAATTGGCCTTCTAAAAGTTGGTCCTTTCCAGTGTCAGACAGGCCACAAAGAGGCAGATACAGATGCCCAAGAGGCAGATCTCAACCCCAAGGCTCATACAGACCTAAACAATGGGGTGCGACAGCCCCCAAAGGCGGAGAAGACAAATCACAACCTTTTAGGAAACAGCCCCAATGACTTCCCTCTACAAATGCCAAGCAGTTACCTGTTGGCAGCTCCCTTAGGGGGAAAACTAGCACTTTTCTCACAAAATTGGCACAGTATCACCCAGGACAAATGGGTACTGAATATTGTTTCTCAGGGTTACAGGTTCCACTTTCACACCCTACCAAGGCCAAAAGGTATGCCAGACCTGCCACAAAATCAATGGGCAGAGGCACAAATACAAATTTCTGCTCTCATGGACAAGAGAGCTATTCAAAAAGCACCACAGCAAGAACAGGGGCAAGGATTTTACTCAATACTTTTCTTGGTACCCAGAAAGGACAAAGCCTGGAGACCATTACTGGACCTGTCAATTCTAAATACTTTCCTGGATGTTCCAAAATTCAAAATGTTGACACTGCAGCAACTTCTACCCATGCTGGGCGAGAAGGCTTGGCTAGTTACTTTGGACCTCAAAGAGGTATACCTGCATGTCCCAATCAGACAATTTTGCAGAAGATGCCTCAGATTCATAGCTGGCTCAATTCATTACCAATTCTCTGCACTGCCCTTTGGCTTATCTACTGCACCCAGGGTCTTCACAAAATGCCTGGCACCAGTAATTGCATTTTGCAGACAAAAAGGAATACAAATATATCCCTACTTGAACGACTGCCTTATTCAAGCATAGAGCAAGGACATTCTTCTAAAGCATCTGGCGTTTGTAAAAAGATTACTAATTTGCCTAGGGTACACAGTAAACGAAACAAAGTCAAAACTAGTGCCCTCTCAAGAGATAATATTCCTGGGTGCAAGCTTAAATACAACTGCCCAGATGGCTTATCTCACGCCAGACAAGCAAAGGCAACTGACTCGTTACTTTCAAATGATGGCAACAAAGACCCAGCTACCTGCAAGAAAACTTCTGCAGGCTTTGGGCTCATGGCATCATGCATCCTGCTAATTCCATATGCAAGACTGCATATGAGGAAGCTACAATGGTTTCTAAAAAGTGTTTGGACTCAACATTGCCACAGCCTGGAAACAATAATAACTTTAATAATTCCCTGCCTGCAACAGGAGTTTCGATGGTGGGCACTGGCCGTCACCACAACAAGGGACAGCCTTTCACTTTACCCACAGCCAGGCAGACACTAACAACAGATGCATCGGATTATGCCTGGGGGGCACACATGGCAGGAAAGTGTACTCAGGGCACGTGGCCCGCAGACCAAATGCATCTTCACAACAATCAAAAAGAGATGCTAGCTGTACAGAATGCCCTGACAGCCTTCAAGGATCTACTACATCCAGGACAACTATTACTAAAGAACGGACAATACTACAGTTATGTGGTACATAAACAAGCAAGGAGACACACATTCCTACCTCCTCTGCAGGCAAGCCATGATTTTGTGGAACACAGCACTGACCTACCAAGTACATCTACAATTCCTGCCAGGAAAGAAAAATACTCTGGCAGACGAACTAAGCAGAAACCTCATGTATCCTTACGAGTAGAAACTAAATCCACAGGTCTTCAGCATGATAACAAGGAAATGGGGATGCCCAGACATAGATCTTTTTGCCTCCCCTCACAACTGCCAACTACAGAGATTCTGCACAAGGACTTATTACTCACAAGCATGGAAAGTGGATGCTCTATCATTCAACTGGAAAACACTAACAGTTTATGCCTTTCCACCACTGCCTCATCTTCCCAAGGTGCTCCTAAAAGTCAGACAAGAGAAGCCAATTATGATTCTGATTGCCCCAGACTGGCCATGCCAGCACTGGTACCCAATCCTAAAGAGCTTGTCTCAAGGCCCAGCCTGGACTTTACCTCAAATTCCTCATCTTCTGACTCAACAAAACAATCCGATCCTGTAAAGCCAACTCAGAACCTTAAATCTGGCTGCATGGCGGATAATATAGCCACTCAGAATACATCTCTCTCTAAAGCTGTTATGGATGTCATTTTGGAAGCCAGGAGGCCCAGCACCAGGAAATCTTATGCAGAAAAATGGAAGAGATTCTGTGCTTGGAACCAGGCACAAAGACTTGAACCACCTGTCCCAAATATTCCTCAGATTTTACAATACCTAACTGAGATGCTGGACAAAGGCCTATCTGTCTCATCAATTAAGATCCATGCCTCTGCCATTTCAGCTCATTACAATACGGAACCTCCTATTTTTTCCTCATCCACTGCTAAGACAGTACCTCAAAGGGGCAAAAAAACATAAGACCCCCAAGGAGAGCACCGATACCTACATGGGACCTCAACTTTGTCTTAGAAAAGCTCACACTGCCTCCTTTTGAGCCAGCCAATACAGCTGATATAAAATTCCTATCATGGAAAACTGCTCTGCTCCTAGCAATAACTTCAGCAAGAAGAGTCTCAGAGTTACAGGCATTAATGGCAGTGGAACCTTTTATCATTTTCCATCCAGACAGGGTTTCTCTAAGGACAAATCCATCTTTTATGCCAAAGGTAGTATCCAGTGTGGCTCTTAACCAAACCATTCTTTGCCAACATTTTATCCAAATCCCCAGAACAAAGGGGAGAGACTTCTGCACTCTTTACATCCTTGAGATCCTGAAACAGAGGGGTGACTGGCAGCCCACCAAACCTTCAGAGGATGAATTGGTATACTTGGAGGCTTTTGGGTCTTGCCCTTCCACCTCCAGAGTGACTCCACCTTATGACCAGCTGTTGGCAGTTCTCTCATAAAGCATGGACTTCCCCAGATATGGTGGAGCCTGTTCTGAGGAGACCCAACAAATTCATCTCGGCCCCTATTGATGAAGACTTTCTGACAAAAGGCGTCCTCGTAGATGCGATGGTGGTGGCAGCGGCAACTAAAGAGTTATCCGAGACCTCATCTGTTCATCCTCCCAGTAAAGATTCATGGACAGATATGGAAAGCGTTCCTTCTCAGCGGCCTTTATCCTATGGTTGCTGAACTGTCTAACTCACTTCATAAGACTGTAAAGGGATCTCCTTAAGGAGCTAGGAGAGACTGTTCAGAGTTTTGTAGCTTTGGGGTCTGCTTATAGTTACCTCACAGCTCTCCATCCTCAATTCCATTCTGAACTCCTCCATGTGATTGATTTCATATGCAGCAGATGGAGCGATCAGGGCAGCAACCTGCAGAGACTATCCTGGATGCATCTGTGCAACTTTGCCAAACCCTTCAAGTCTTCCTTCACCAACGCCCCCTTTGATGGTTCAGCCCTTTTTGGACCAAAGGTGAAAGAGACCTTGACAGGTGCGAGCAGGAAGGAAAACCTCGTCTGCCATCGGAGTCCATTTTTCCACCCTGTCTAGACCTTATCACAAAGGTCAGAAAGGTGGGGAAGATGTGGTTCTGCAAGTCCCATCAAGGTTTTTTTGATGCATTTGGTGACACCTCCTCCAGAAGCAGAGGGGGAGGTAAGTAATGGAAGATGCCATCCTTGTGGCAGAGGGTGTTTGCAGAAACAGGACGACAGGGATACTTTCTCTGGTAGGCCCTTCCATCGCTCCTGAAAGGAGGCCCACCTACTCTTCTCTGGAGGCAGTCGGGGGACGCTTGTCACTGTACCCAGATGCCTGGCAAATTTCACAAGACAAATGGGTACAGACAGTCATATCCAGAGGTTATTACTTCTCTTTTCCACCTCCCATAAACAAATCCTTGCCAGATGTTCCACCTGGTAAAAGGAATTACAACACAAGAAATACTCATGTTGCTAAGAAAATAGTTATCCAAGAAGTCTCCGCACACCAAATTGGATCTGGAACTTACTCAAGGTTCTTTTAGTTTAAAAAAAAAAACAGAGGACTGGAGACCCATTCTGGATCTCAGCAAACTAAACAAATCAGTCACTGCAGTCAATATTTCCCTTTCTAAGGAAAGACAGTTGGATGTGCTCAATAGATCTCCAGGACTCGTATTACCACATATAAAAATGGACAAGCGGTCCAGGAGGTTTCTACACTTTCGGCTGGGAGCCAGTCATTACCAATTTCAAGCCCTGCCCTTTGGTCTCACTGCAGCACCCTCCCTGGGTGTTCACCAAATGCATCCATACCTAGACGACTGGCTCCACCAAGCATCTACTCCTGCAGGTCAGGGAATGAAACTATGCTGCTCTGCATCAAGCTAGCCATTGCAGTAAACTTAAAAATCTGCCTTGTCACTGTCGCAACATATTACTTTATTGGGTGCAAATCTAGATTAAAAAAACACGGTGGCAATGCTTACTCCTGACAGAATTCAATCCATTCATCGACAAGTCAGAACATTAATATCAGAAAGAAGGGTTCAAGCCAGGAATGTATTGCAAGTTCTAGGTACCATGGCAGCTGCAATTCTTTTAGTCCCTCTAGCACTACACATGCATGCAAATCCTTCAGTGGCTTCTTTTTACCCCATGGTCTATGCAAGATCTACCGCTTTCACACCAGATAATAATTACAGACTCATGCAAGAAAGATCTGGTCTGGTGGTTACAGACAAAGCAGTTGTATTTAGGCCGTCCCTTTGTTTTTCCGGAACCAACTGCATTTTTCACCATGGACGCTTCCCAGATTGGGTGAGGGGGGGCATTATCTGGGAATGACGGTCCAAGGCCTATGGCAAGAACACGAGAACCATTTGCACATAAATGTTCTAGAGATGAGAGCGGTGCTCTATGCATTGCAGGCCTCTCTTCCGATGGGAACAGTTGCAATCCAAACAGACAATATGTCAGTGGTATGGTATATAAACAAGCAATGAGGAACCAAGTCTTACCCCCTATGTCGAGAGGCGCAATGAGTATGGCAATGGGCAGTTGCTTCTCAATGTTTTGTGATAGCAACGCACATCCTGGGGAAATCCAGTGTAATAGCGGACATGCTCAGCAGAGCTATCTTGTTGCCTCACGAATGGTCCCTAAAGTTAGAAATTGCAGAAAAGATCTTCTGGAAATGGGGCCAACCTTGCTGCGACCTCTTTGCCATGTCCATGAATACCAAATATAGCAAATATTTTGCCCTAATTCCCCCTCTGTGGAAGTCACCAAGCGATGCACTAGTTCACGATTGGCCCCTGGGACTTCTCTATGCCTTTCCTTCCCCTAATCCCCAAAGTACTACAGAAAGCCAATATCTTTAAAAGCACAGTGATTCTCATTTCTCCTTACTGGCCTCGTCAAGTGTGTTCCCCTTCAATTGGACCCATTTGCTGGAGGAACCGTGGATCTTGGACCCAGTTCCAGATCTATTAACCCACCCATCGGGAACGTTCCCATCCTATCCAGACCCTCAAGTTGACAGCATGGCTGCTCCAATTCCACAATTAGCCAGATGTTACAGTTTTTCCTCTGCAGTGAAGCATATAGTTTTGTCACACAAGCCATCTACAAGAAAGACATATGCTAGTAAATGGAAAATGTTTTCTTATTGGGCTGTTAAATGGGATATAGAACCTTTTACAGTCCCTATTCCAGCAGTTCTAGACTTCCTTTCTGAACTTTTTCATGAAAGTGCAGCAGCTGCTACTATGAGTCCAACTAGCAGCAATTTTTAACTCCCATATTGGAGAAATGGAAATGCCTTTTATGTCTCACTGATTATGTAAGGCTTTCCTCAAGGGTATTTTCTTGCTCAGACCCCTGATCAGAGAACCCCCAGCTCCTTGGGATCTTAATTTTGTGCTTGTTGCCTTGGTTTTGCCTCCATTTGAACCCACATCATCCTGTGATTTAAAATTCCTGTCATGGAAAACACTGTTTTTGGTAGCCATTACTTCTGCCAGACTGGTGTTGGAATTGCAAGCTCTGTCAGTTCACTCCATAATTTTTCATAAAGACAGGGTGTCATTAAGAACTAATCCTTCTTTCCTACCCAAAATGTATTCAGAAAACAATCTAAATCAATCAATTGAATTGCCTGTATTCTTTCCAAATTATACTGGCAAGGCAGAATATACAGTACATCAGTTAGATGTGCACAGACAATTGGGCTTCTGTTTACATAGAACCAAGAACTTTCTGATCAAATGTTTGTGTCCTTTTTAGCCAAAAGGAAAGGATTACAAGTTTCTAAAGTAACTTTGTCAAAATGGCTTACAAATTGCATGTCCTTTTCTTTACAGTAAGAATAACAGGCAACTTCCAGGCAAGGTAAAAGGATATTCCACCAGAGTACTTGCTACATCCCCTCCCTTCCAAGCTAGGCTTCCCATGGATTCTATTTGTGCAGCAGTGACATGGGCGAGACCTCATACCTTTATTACGCATTACAAAGTTGATGTGGCCTCCCAGAACAGGTCTTCCTTTGGTTCCACTGTTTTGAGGAGTCTTTTTTTTTTTTTTTTTTTTTTTTCCTGAGCCACCCTAGGGTAAAGGAGCTAGGGACGCTTCCCAACCAGCAAGAATTATGGCTAAATAGGATAACATAACATTAAGAAATGATGTACTCACCATAATGTTCCATGTTTGTTGTCCATCTCGTCTACATTCTTGCATCCCATCCTGCATTCCTAGAGGAACTGGTGGACTATCTTATAAATGTGTACACAGTTGTATAGTTTGGAATCTTTGATGCTTCTCCTTTCCCAGTCTTTGTATGCATGTGTGTGTATGATATATATATATTTATATATCTATATATATATATATATTTATATATATGTCTACTTGATATGGTCGACATTTCAAATGTCTATCATACGGTCTCTGTGGTATGAATTTCAACATTGTGAAATGTCGACCATACAAGTAGAACATAAAAAACAAAAACTTAGCTTAACACTGCTAGCAAGGGGGGCTTGGCTGCACCCCCTGTGGGGGGCTCCGTCCCCCCCTGGAACTTAAATATACCAACTCCAAGATCGCACTACAGTGTGGAAGTGGAAATCTTTCCATTCCACACTGTAGGGAGATGCCGGTTCCCCATGGTCGACATTTCAAATGTCGATCATATGTTCTCGGCCATATGAATGTCGACATTGTGAAATGTTGACCATTCGAAGGGGACCCATATATATATATATATATATATATATATATATATATATATGTGTGTATATATAAAACTTGGTATTTTACTGTGTGACTAGTCTAAGTTCCTTTCGCTTGCAAACAAGATCTGGGGATATAACCCAGAGCATCATGAGATAAGGGTCAGCTTCAAGCCAGTGGAAGCTCTCAAGCTTTAGTATTCGGCCGAGGATTGGCTCTGTACCCAACCAGAAAGAATGTAGGTGAGATGGACAGCAAACATGGAATGTTATGGTGAGTACATAACTTATTTCCAAGGTTTAGCAGTCTGATAGGGGTTCCCAAAGCAGAGGGAGAATTACAGTCAAGCCACTGGAAATGCATCCACACCCCGTTACATTCTGTATGCATATGCACTCTTCTGAGTTTCTTTGCAGCCATAGTGTCAAGATGGTGATGTGAAGAGCAGCTGGGGAGTCACCTTTTGGGCGTTCAACTTTGGGTATTAGTCTGTAGTCGTTTATGCTTCCTCTTAACACTTCAGGGTCTAGGTCAGCATGGTTGCTGACATGGAGGAAATGAGTTCCAGAGAGCTCAGTGGTTGAACCTTCCCCTGAGCTGAGGTAAGCTGAAAAGCAGGTTGAGGAGGAGATTTCTTAACTACTTAGTCTGTTAGACCTGTGACCCTCCCCAGCAAAAACTGCAAAGTTGCATGAGTTTACCATTAGAGATACAGTTTGATTCCAGCACAGACCCTCTTTTGGCAGTCCATATCGTGAATGCTAATAACCACTTCCTGTACACCTGTTATCTATATGCAATTCACCCCTACTTGTGAAATAGGAATTATTTTTACTATCAGAGTGGCTTGGTTGTATGGACCAGTCTTCATTTGGGTTTTAGGAAGTCTGCATGACTAAACTGTTTAAAACAGCCTACAGGTTTTTAGTTTAGAGATGAGATTTTTATGACTAAATTGGAAGGGAGCAGAGTTCATAATTAACCAATTTAGGTGTTTTGTAGCATTGTAGTGATAGTACATATTGTGAGACACCATTTTTATTTATTTTTTTATCAGATGCCTCAAGGATAAGTAAGTTCTCCAAGTGAAGACAAAAAATGTCCATCCCCAGGATACTAACAACCTGCGCATTTTGTCATGTTTATCTGAGGGTGGATTGTTTAAACTTAAACTGTGACATTTGTAAGAGCTTGCTTTTTTTTTTTTTGTACACTGTAAGAACATAAAACAAGCTAATACCAGAGTGTCTCCTACACTCTGAGAGAAAAGAAGTGAAAAATGAAAAGAGAAGGGCAGGAGAAGTTAAATCGAGGAAATGCCCAGGGAGGGCAAATCTCTCCCTAGGATTAAGCAGTCTACTCAGAAATCAGTTTTTGTGGTATCTCCCAGTGGAAATTTCAATTTTTTCCAAGGCCACCTTGAGAAAAAGACTTGGCAGCTTTACCTCAACAAAGGAACTTTCACAGTATCTTGAATCAATACCAGTTTTGATGTCAATAATGTTGATTAGTCAGTACAGAATCCCACACTTCATTTGGGAAAGGACGATGGAAGCTTTGGTCAAGGTCCAGATTAAACTATGCTGTCATCATTCTCTGTATCTTGAGCAATTATAGAATCTGTTCCCTGCACTTCACATGCTCCTAACCAAGGCTCTGTTTCAATATTAGGAGTAATGGTGCCAGATGTTTCCATGCTGTCCACATTGGTGCCAGTGGTCATTCTTCCATCTTTGCTAATGCCCTTGGAGCCAGTGAACTAAGCACAGATTCCCTTGGTGCTGAAGACCACTAGGCCTTAAGTTATCAATGCTGATAACTCCTGCATTGTTGGCAATTCATTTGGTGCTGTTTTAATATTCAAGCTGTAAGCACTAAATGCCTCTTTGTCACCATGCACAGTGTGAGCTGAAAGCTTCAGTACCATTGTTTAACTTCAATCTCATGGGAATATACATCTGTAATGGGACCAATGAGATCTTTATCAACATTTTCTACACCAGCAGCCGAGTTTGTAAAAGATCCAAGGCAACCCATTTTGTAGTCAGTTATTGAATAGGTACATTCTGCTTGTGCTCATTGCTAATAATCATCCCTGTCATCATCAACCCCCTATTTCCCATTTTCCTACATGGTGTCGGAGTCAGGGTGTCATGTCCTATTTCAATGGCAATCTCCAATCTTCGTCAATAGTTATGACTGACTGTATCAGGTCATCTGTCACATAGTTCATCCATCTCTTTGCTGGATGCCCTCTTGTTTCCTTTTGCCTACTTCCTGACTGTCCCAATTCATCTTCACCAGGTTGTCTGGTGTGAACCACTGTAATTTGTTTTCTGACCATGTGTGCAATTGGAGCCACTTTGAAGTCCTTATTTCTTCATTTTGTCATTAAGTTTGCATCCTACCACCCATCCCTGGCACTTCGTCTCCATTTATCTCTAGCTACCTCAACTGCTGTTCCTCTATTGCCCAGGTTTCTGTACCATACAGTAGTACTAGTCACATTACTGTTTTTATACACCTTGGTTTTCAGCTTCTTTGGCATTCTTTTACCATACATTACCCTTGACAATTTTTGTGCTAGTTTATTTAATTTATTTTTTTCTAGTTTGATGACCAGGGAGGTCCATTGGGCTCAGGGAGTCCGTTTTCATTGGAAGCCCAGGGAGAAAATCTCCACACTACATAGTAAAGTTAAAGATACAACAAAGTATAGTAAAAAAAAAAAAAAAAAAAAAAAGAGTTAAAATGCAATTAGATTTCAAGTTAGAGACATGAATTGTTCATTGGTTACATAGCATCAAAATCTTTATGATGACAGTAATGAGTTCATTACAAGAGAGGGGCGAAAAGAGGAAATAAACTATTTACAATATATACATTAATAATATAGTTAGATTAGCTTGCATTCAGAGTGAGCTAAGGAGTTTAGAAATTCAGGATGGAGTAGAGTAACTAGTAGGCTAGGTGGGGAGATTGCAGTTGCATTTCCAGTTAGAGAAGATGTAGGAATGGAGCTGAGATTTAAAGTTATCAAAGTTTTCAGATGTCCTTCATGAAGGAGGGAGAGAATTCCATTTTTTGGCTAAGGTAAACGATAGGAGAAGCTGTGCAGCAGGATGGTTAGGTTTGTGGACAGAGATTAGGTTTTGGTGAGCAGATCTTAGAGTTCTGCAGCCCCACTGATTCTAGATTTGCCCTTCAGACTTCCCTTCTCAACCTATCCCTCCTTGATACCTGAACTATTTTAATTGTTCTGTTTTCTCATCTATCTCAATTGTCAACTCCTAATTTCCTCATTTGCTGACACTGCTTCTGTCGTATCTGTACTCAAGTTTTATCTCATGTGTTTTTAGTTTTGCATTCCACTCCCCAGTCCTTTGCTGGAAGTTATTGTTCTGAATCTGCCTTTAATGTGACATTGTCTTCATACAACAGCTTTGTTGAGTTGTTCCCTGATGTAATCCTTCACTAGTGTGGAAAGCAGTGGGCTCATAGCTTTGAACCCTGATGCACAGGCATTCCCACTAGAAACCCCTCTGTGAGGCTGAACACTGTTTGACTTGAGTTGGGTTCTTGTACAGAGTCTGCACTAATTCTAATAATGTTTCTGGTACTTCATACCACCTCAGGACTGCCCAGATCAGATTTTTTTGGACCGTATATGCTTTCTCCAAATCTAGGAATGCCCAGTTGAACTTTTTCTTCATATCTGGCTTCTTCTCTACTATCTGTCACTGCAAACATCGGGTCGGTTGTGCTGCATCCTGATCTGGAATTGAACTGCTCATCTCGCATCTTTTTCTACTACTCTGCATATTAGTTTGTTGACCTCTCCAGAAGTTTTGTGCAGTATTTCTGTGCTGCTCACTGTTGTGGATGCCCCCTTGTTTTTGTATACTGGCACCGTTATGCCTGTTTTCCTGTCATCTGGGATATGCCTTTCTCTCCACACTGCTACAAGTACCCTTGGGGAGCCATTTCTTGCCTAACTCACCCAACATCTCCATCATAACTGCAATGAGTTCATCCGATTCTGTTGCTCTCCCTGTTTTCCTTTTCCTTAGTACTATTCTTACTACTACTGTTAGGGAGGGCTCCCTCCTCTTTCATTGTAGGCTGTGAGTGGGAGAGTACAGCTTAAATGGTGTTTTCTTTGTTCAGAAGCTTTTGGCAATATTTCTTCCATCTGCCATTGATGTCCTATGGCCTTGAGAAGGTTGTTATTGGAAAGGGTGTCCTGACTGTCTTTAGCTTTCTTTGTTTGCCTTGCAAACTGATAAGAGTTTTGTTGTGCCATCTACTGAGTCACTTTCTAGAAACTGGTAGACTGCCTCTGATGGCATATGCTTGCTACAGCAGCTCCTCTCTTAAACACTTTGTAGTATTAATTCTTAGCCTGGTCCTTCTTTTATGTCTCCCAGTGTTTCCTGCACTCCTTTCTTTCAATGGCTTCCTGGACTAATGCATTCCACCGCCAGCTTTCCTTTTGTACCTTATTTCCATACGTAGCTCAGTCACATATCTGCTCTATAGTCCTTGCACATTCTGTTTTGAAGTGCTGTTATTTTCAACTTTTGCTCAACTCTAAAACACTACTTAATTTTGGGCATTGGCTGTCTCACCCTCATCCAGTCAGGATTGTAAACCAAGGCGCCTCCACAGATCATAACTGTCTAAGCAGATCATTGTTAATGATGGGAATAATCCACTCCATTCAGCTCAAGAAAGAGGACATACAAGAGAAGAAAACTCTCTTCCAGTCTTTGACTTCAGACACTTATCTCATTGAAGGGGAGGCTACACAATCCCCTCCAAATTCAAAGTGATATTGATAAAACCTATAACTTCCACCCCACCTGAGGAAGAGATGCTGCAGAAGGTTTTTTGTGGTCATCCCTGCCTATGTTTTTGGTCTGTCTTGCTGACCCACATGCTTGATTTGGTTGTGGATAGGGCATGGTGAAAGTCTAACATTGCTAAGCCTTTTCTTAGAAAATTGGAATATCTGCTGGATTGTAAAAGGTTAAGCCTGGCTGTAGTAATGTCCACCTTACTAACATTATTTTAGAAAAAGTTGCCACTCTATAGAGTCCTCTGAGTAGAGCTCCTCAGTCCCCCCCACCCCCGGTAAGGATTCCAGTGCTATGAATTGAATGAGGAAACATGCATTTTTCTTGTACTTTTGCCATAAGGGTTCTTTGCTACCTGATGCACACGGCTCATTTTGGCATGACTTAGAAAAAATTCTAGGCACTCTGAAATATGTTGCCAGAAATTTGCAAAATGGTTTAATAAATGGCAGCCATGGATAGTATCGTATACTGCTCTGTGAAACTGATTTAATTTTTAGCAGATGGAATAGCAAGATCAGGCATCACCTTAAGGAGGTAGGCCTGATTTAGACTATGTGGCTTTATTGAAAACTTTGAATCTATTCAATAAATTGCCCTCTGTGTCCTTCTGTTCTGAACCTCAGGAAAGTAGATTCACTTAATATCATGTCATAGGAGGAGGAAATGCTTGCAGCTCTCTAAAGATGTCCTTCTATTCCAGTGTTGTATTCTACGTGGGTTTACCCTTCTTCCAGTTCATCCGGCCAGGATTCCAAAGATTTTCAGTACCTCTAGGTGCATTTGGATGTCTGACGTGGCTGCAGGAATGTGGGCCATAAAAGTGACATCTGCATGCACCAGCCTCAGAACTTTTCAGCCACCAGTCATACTCCAGGTGCTCCTGTTACTCGCAGACATCTGGTTAAGAAAATTCAGATAAGTACCCTGTTGGGGATCCTTTCAGTCCTTCTGTTTAGTATATATAGTCTGTTCATGTCATCCGGAAAGGACAAGCGCAAGTATGGCCGGCAGATTCCCCACAAAGGCACCCATGACCAGTGCTTTTTTGTTTGGGTAAGGATCATGACCACAAAAACTGCCATATTTGTCAGGCATTCATACCTAAGACCTTGCGTCACCGTTTGCATGCTCTAAACCTTTAGAGAACCAGCGGTTAAAACAAATTGTGTTAAGGATGGAAGCCGCGTCTGATGCCTCAGCAGAATCGCCTAAGAAGAGAACCAAGACCTTGTGACGTAGTTCTTCTGCTGCACCTCTACCGCCCATACCTCAGCCTATGGCCGACATCGGCCTGGCTGAGGACTCTGCTTCTGCCAGTCAGGATACAGCAGATACCTAAGAGGAGGCAGCACAATCATGAGCAGACGGCATGTCCTTAGAGGTTTCACTGCCTCTCCCTGTATGGTCCCAAATTACCTCAAACAAATAGGTTCTGTCCATCATCCAGAATGGTTACTTTGACCTGCACCACTCCCCCCAGTTAGGTTGGGCACTCCACAGCCACTCACCAGTCAGCTACCCCTCCTACAACTGATACTGCAAACTCTGCTGGTGCAAGGCACTATAGAACCAATGCCTATAGAAACAAATGGAAGAGGATTCTACTCTAGAATCTTTCTGGGCCTCAGAAAGGATGAGCCATGGAGGCTTATGCTAGATCTCTCACACCTCAACCCTTTCCTAAAATTTCCTACCTTCAGGATGCTCACTCTCCCCACCCTCTTCCCCCTCCTGTTACCCCAAGGTTTCATGGCAACCCTGGACATAAAGGATGCATATCTGCACATACCAATAAAGCCCACTTTCAGGCTCATCCCATTTTCAATTCTGTGCCTTGCCCTTTGGGCTTCCACAGCACCCAGGGTATTCACAAGATGTCTGCCTCCAGTCATCGCTTACTGCAGGACAAAGGGAATCCAAATATTCCCTTACCTAGATAATCTGCTAATTCAAGCAGATAATCAGAAGACATAGTCGGGCTCTTCTGTGCCTCTTGCAGTCTCTAGGATGGGTCTATTTTATATATTTGAACGCTTAATTGTTCGAATCACTAAAGATCGAACTTTAGTGATTTGAACAATTAAATGTTCAAATATATTAAAAATATTTACAAAAAGAAAAAGTAAAGGGTGTAAGCAGGGGGCAAGCCCCCGTGCACTCCCCACGTGGGGGGCTGTACCCCCACACCCCTTGCTACTGAAATATACCAACTCCAAGATCGCACTTCAGTGTGCTATTGTGCAGAAATGGAAATTTTCCCATTTCCTACACTGTAGTGCAATCATGGAGTTGGTATATTTAAGTTGCAGGGGGGCTTTATTTTTTTTTTTAATTTTTTAAAATATTCAAACATTTAAATGTTCGATCTTTAGTGATTCGAACATTTAAGCATTTGAATACATAAAATAGACCCTCTAGGATTTCAAATAAATTTGCCAAAATCTCAGCTTGAGCCCTCATAGGACATTGTTTTCCTGGGTTGCAGAATCCGGACAGACCTGATGGCCTTCCTACCACTAGACAAGGTGGTGTCCTTGAGAGGCCACCTACTTTGTGCCCTTCAGTCATCAGAACTGACAGCAAGGCAGTTCCTGAAACTTCTGGGTTACACAGCAGCAACCATACCTATGCTGCCCTTAGCAAGATTGCACATGAAACTACAATGGTATCTTCGGTCAGTATGGACTCAGCCCTCCCGTCCCCTGGAGTTCAGGGTCTCCCTTCTTCCCTGCTTGAAAGTACAAGTACAAATATGACTGTCATTGTTGGTGTGAATGACCGGAGACGTACCTCCCTGGACTACATGAAAAGAGACATGGAAGAGCTCTCTGATCTTGTAGCCCAGGCAGGTATGACCCTAGCCCTGAGTAGCATTCTGCCATCACCCAGAATGATACTCCAGTACAAGGACAAAATGATTGACTTCAACAATTGGCTAAGCATATGGTGTCATTCTATGGACCATGATGCTTTGCCAGAGATGGCCTGCACCTGTCACTCCTGGGATTCCGGATACTGGCAAAGGCTCTTGCCGCCCCTGTAGTGCCTTTTTTAGGTAAGGTTCAAATGGCAAATTCACCACCGTAACAGGAACAGGCAAGCAAATACTGAGGGTAATGCTACTCAATGCTAGAAGTCTAAATCTCAAAATGCACTCACTCGAGGTACTCCTTAAAATGGAGAACATTGATATCTGTGCAGTGACTGAGACCTGGTTAAAGGCTCCAGAGAGCACCCCTGCACTACCAGGCTACAACTCATACCACACTTTTCGGCCATGTAACCTGGACCGAAACACCAAAGGCAGAGGTGTGTCCATATTCATTAAGGATATCCACACCTCCAGGCTAGTTGCTCAGCATAATGCATCTGAGGTTATCCAAGTGCAACTAACTCTGGGCAAAACTGCAATCCAAATTGTAGCTTGCTATAGATCCCCCACCATGCCCCAGGATTCCCACTCCTTTTTTTTCTTGATGTACTGGAAAATATTAGGGTTCAACCAAGCACCCTAATAATGGGAGACTTCAACTACCCCACCATTAACTGGGAAAACTACTCGTGTACCAACTCCTTAGCACAATGCTTTCTGGAATTCATAAACTCCAATGCCCTAGATCAACGTATCCACACCCCCACAAGGGGAAACAATATCCTAGGCCTAGTCATTACCAACATGAGTGACCGGTGTTCCACACCTAAAGTCAACTCCTCGTTGGTCTGATCCGACCATAAGCTAATCACCCTTGATATCCACATCCCGCCCCCAACCCCCATTAAGGAAACCACGGTCAAAAATGTCTCCAAAGCCAACTTCATGCTTCTTAAGACAGAAGTGGTGAACTTCATGACACCCATGCAGATGGGCAATACAGTTACAACTGCTGAATCCTACACAAATGCACTCACACGAGTGCATGGATCATGCTATCCCAAACAGAATCAAGACGCCATCCTCCAAAAAAAGAAGCCAATCTGGTGGTCCCCTGCCATAAATAAACTGTACAACAGAAGGAAGAAACTGTTGCAAAAGAGTAAAATCCCATTAGTGGCAGTGCTCCTTGGTCAGCCTCTGTAAGAAGCTGAGATCCCTTATAAGATCCTCCAGAGCTAGCTACAAAAACAAAATCACTACTAATTCTAAGGACAACCACAAAGCATGCTATAGCTATGTCAAGAATCTTGATGGCAACACCCAGATCTGCTCTGAGTTACAGCACAACGGCACAAAATTACTGAACCAACTGATATTGCCAACATCCTGGCAAATAGGTTCAGTGCTACCTTTACCCCCTCTCACCCCCTAAAGGGCCCATATCTATACAGGAAGAATGCAGAGTCCCTGTAATCACAACTACACAGGTAAAAGCTGCACTCTCTAAAACCAAAAACACAGCTTCCATGGGAACGGACAACATCCCAGGCTGCATTTTACACAAATTTCAGAATGAACTGGCTCCCCACCTAAGCACCATGTTCAATAATAGGCTCACTTCAGGCTTTGTGCCCACTGAATGGCGCACAGCAACAGTTATCCCACTCCATAAAGGGGGAGCCACCACTGATCCTGGGAACTATCGCCCTATTAGCCTGGTCTGCAAGGCCATGGAACGTATCATCATGGAACTCATAAACAAAGACATTGGTAACCTCCCAACTCTGGATCCCACCCAGGTTGGGTTTGTGAAAAGCAGGTCATGCCTCCTGAACCTGATAAACTTCTTTGAGGCAGTCACCAAAGCTGTAGATGAGGGTTAGGTAGTTCACACACCCTATCTTGACCTTGCCAAGGCTTTTGACACCATCCCGCATTCTGGAATTATAGCTAAACTAGGTATAAATCCCTACTTCACAAGATGGGTTGCCAACTGGCTCACTGACAGAACCCACATTGTAAAAGTTGTAGACTCCAAATTTGACCTCAAACCAGTGACAAGTGGAGTACCACAGGGTTCAGTCCTGTGACCTCTCCGGTTCAAACACAGAAAGCCTCTGGCAAATGAAGTTTGCAGATGACTGCAATCTAGGAGCCATAGTCAAGTCCCCAAATGATGCAGACATCCTACAGAAGGGCCTCGCTGAGACTGGTGTCAGAGCCATGGCCTCAAGCTCCGTGCCATGCAATGTCATCCCCTTTGGTAAAAACTCTGTATCAATGAACTACCACATAGGCAGCAATCTACTTAACACCGAATGTGTGATGAGAGACCTTGGGACCCAGGTGGACAGTAGTCTCTCCTTTGATAGTCACATCGCCACAGTAGTTAGGAAGGCCTTCTATGTGGCACACCTCATCATAAAAGGGTTCTCATCCAGGAAAAAGAGGTCATTGTTCCCCACTCCTCGACACTCACACCCATTATAGAGTACAATGCTCCTTTTGGAATGTACCGCATAAGACATCTGCAGCAGCTGGAAAGACCATAGTACCTCACAAAGAGGATTACTGGCCTCAAACAAATGCGCTACACTGACCATCTCAAAAAACTCCAGCTTTACTCCGTAGCATATTGCCTACTCCGAGGTGATCTCTGCCTAACATATAAAGCTGTGGTAAACCCAGAGCTGTTGTACATGCTACACCTAAAGAAATCCCAATCCCTCCGAGCTACACGCTCTTGGGACCTAAACCTTGTCACCACAGTAAACAGGACATGCTGGAGGGATAGATTCCTGTCCCAGAGACTTCCCATACTCTGGAACAGGTTACCCATCTATGTCAAGCAAAGTTCTTCATTAGCACTCTTCAAGAAAAATCTTTGAGTAGATGGGAAATAGGAAATACACCCCGGAGATCACTTCTGTGTCTCTGCTCGACAGTGGCACTGGAAAATAACTTTCTTGGGTGGCGTAAGCCAGGGAACCTTGTTGGCTAGGCTTACGTAGGCCCTTGGGCAGAGAGCCTAGTACCTACCTATGAACCAAGAAATTCATAGGTGGATGGCTCAGGTGACCAAGAACCCAGACATCCCTCTACAAACTCCCACACCCACCTAGATCATGCATACAGATGCTTCAGATCTGGGATGGGGAGCAACACTAGGACAAAGACAAGAGCAGGGTTTGTGGACAGATGTACACAACCTAGAGCACATAAATGTCAGAGAGATGAAGGCAATCCTCCTTGCTCTACAAGCCTTCCAGCCCTACCTAAAGCAAGGCCCTCTCAAGATATTCATGGACAACACCATGGTCCTGTGGTATCTCAACAACCAGGGAGTGACCAAATCCTACCTCCTATGCAGACTCTCTCTCTCCAGGTATGGGAACTGGCCACCTCACGGAGAATTACCCCATAGGCAGCCTACATACCCTCCCTGTACAACTCCCAGGCAGATTATCTAAGGAGGACCATCTCAAACAACCACAAATGGATGCTTCACAGAGATGTTTTCCTGGATTTGGTCCACAGATGGGATACACCTCAAATAGACCTGTTTGCCTCCTCCATAAACAGGCAGCTTCCTGGTTTTCTGCACCAGGACACCTTACCCCAAGGCAATGGCAACAGATGCTTTCTCAATGTTCTGAAAGGAGAAATTTCTGTATGCCCCCCCCTTCCCCTTGATTCAAAAAGTGTTGCTGAAAATTCAGCAGGACTCACCAAAAATCTTGCTGGTGACTCCCTACTGGCCAAGACAGCACTGGTTCCCCCTTCTCCACTTGTCCAAGGGCAGTTACCCCAAGTTACCCCCCCAGTGGACCTGCTCACTCAGCACAAGGGATCACAGATTCACCCACAGTGCAGTCCCTACACCTCACCTTGTGCTTGATAGGATTCTGATCCCCTTTAGACACCTGTACAATGAGGACATGCTTAATGTCTTGCAGGAGGCCAGGAAACCTAACGCAAGAAAATCTTACCTCTCAAAGTGGAAAAGGTTTTCTATTTAGTATCACAAAAGACAGTTGGGCCCACTGGAAAGCAACATCTTTCTTAATCCATCTTACCTGTTGTAAGCTATTGCAGACAGGCCTGGTCTACTCATCTTTAAAAGTACACTTGTCTGCAATTTCTTCCTGCCTCCCTCTGGATCCAGCCCTTGCAGCCAGACTTCCTGCAAAACTGTTCCTCAAAGGGGTACTTCACCTGAGACCTCCCAGAAAACCATCCCCTCCTCCCTGGGATCTTAACTATGTACTAGAAAAACTCACACTAGCTCCCTTTGAGCCAGCAATCAGAGCTTCCATAAAATTTTACACATGGAAAACTGTTTTTTATTGGTGGCTCTGACCTCAGCCAGGAAGGTGTCAGAGCTGCAAGCTCTGATGATTACACCACCCTTTCTGGCCTTCCATCCCGACAGTATTACTCTTGGAACTAACCCGTCCTTCACACCCAAGGTAGTGAATGACCTATCTCTGAACCAGGCCATACACCTGCTCACCTTTTTCCCCAGTCTACATGGGGATAGTGAGAGAGTACTTCACTCCCTAGATGTACACAGCTTAGGTTTTGTTTTAGCTACACAAAACCAACACAATTAGGAAATCTGGTCAACTGTTTGTCTCCTTACACCCAAGAGCCGTGGGGAAAACAGTGACCAAACAAACCATTTTGGCCTAGATTTCCAGGGCCATTTCCTTCTGTTACTCTTGCCATGAGAAAACCTTACAGGGCAATATTAAAGCCCACTCCAAAAGAGATATGGCCTCTTCTGGAGCCTTCCTTAAGGGAATAGACACCAACTTGAACCTTGAGGCAGCTACTTGGTCCTCAGTGCACACTTTCACCAAGCATTACAAGCTGGATCAGATCTCTAGGGCCAGGGCATGGTTTGCCAGGGCTGTTCTTCATAGATTCCTGGAAACTTCTTACAGACCACCACCCAACTCTCGGTGAGCTTTGGTGCTCACTCACACGTAGAATACTGCAACATTGGAATAGAACATGGGAAAGTTGTGTAAAATCTTACCATAACCATAGATGTTCTTTTCTTCCATGTTGCAGTATTCCTTCTCTCTCCCCTTCCCCTCTTGTCAGGTTGTACTTGCTCTCCTGGGTGACACTGGAATGGCCTATGCCCTATTAGGACTGGTTCTGACTGGGGCTTTCTCTATTCAGAGGGCTTGTGCTTGCAGACGTCACTTTTATGGCCCATGTTCCTGCAGCCTTGTCAGACATCTGGTAAATCTAGAGGGACTGAAAATCTTTGGAATCCTGGCCAGATGACCTGGAAGGAAGAAGGGTAAACCCACATGTAGAATATTGCAACATGGAAGAGAAGGACTTCTATGGTTATGGTAAGATTTTACACAACTTTCCTTTCTTCCCCTAAAGATACTTTGCCAGGAGCCAAAAGTGTGCAAGTAACTTTTGGCTTTGCAAGTCCCAACATCTGCCCTTTGAAAAGTGATCCAACAAACCTCTGTGGTCTTGGGGGGGGGGGGGGGGGCAGAGGTGGACTACAAAATCAGGGGTTCCATAGTCCTCCCTGGGAGTCGGACATTCTTTGGAATGTGGGAGGAAACTGAAGCACCTGGAGGAAACCCACGCAAACACATGGAAGACATGCAGAGACTGCATAGAAAGCACCCCAGATGAGAATCGAACCAGGGAACTTCTTACTGTGAGGTAATAATACTGTCCACTGTGCTGATTGAAGTTGATATATATAATTAGGGGGGGGTTGGGGAATGTAGTGAAGCTTGCTCCCCTGCAAGAATGCTTTGTTGCTGCTGGTGGTGGTGGTGTTTGGGTTGTTCAAGTTGATAAACTAAATTGTTGGTCTTATGGTCTCAGCTGTGTCCATTTCAATAGTTTAGTCTTTAGCCAGCTGAAGTAGACCCATAAAGCAAATGCATGGCAGTGGTTGCAGCTCCCATGCGACTGCTTGGGAATAGGAGTGTTCCCTTCCATATGTGACTTGACTCATGGTTGTCACCTCAAGAGAGCCATTGATTCGTGCAAAGGACTACTACTGCTCTGTCCTTTGGGAATTTCAGTGAATACTGCAAACTCCCAGATGGCACCATTACAAGCTATAGGAATTTATAGGCTGCCATCTGGACAAGACTAAAACTGACCAATCTATCTCTAGACAGGAAACTGTATTCAAATCTCCATCACCCTTATGCATCATCCCAGGACCGTCACAATACATGTTGTACCTTTTACAAGGTTTCATATAAAAGTATGGCAACAGACTGCATGTACTGTGGTCTCAGCTGGAGGGACTTCATCAATTAACTGGTCTATCTATCCAAATAATGCAACATCCATCCTCTTTCCCTAATCTCTGCAGTGAATGTCCTTCTTCAGTTTACATCCCAAAATCAGTCATAACAGATGCCTCTTTCCTGGGGCAGGGAAAGCATTGCTTGGGGCAGATAATCTAAGGGTTTTGACTCCACAGGAGACCTGTTTGCACATCAGTATTCTGAAGATGAAGCTGACCTTCCTGGCATTGCAGGCTTTTTAGGACCACCTTCCTTAGGGTGCAGTTGTAGTGCACTAAATTGGGCATGTTTATAAACAGGGGAACACTGCCCTACCCCGTATGTTGAGGGGCACTGGGAATGGGTGATCAATTTACAATACTTTGTGTTTGGCGTGACTGGTAATATGCATTCCTATCTGTAAGCAGGCCAACTCTGTAGATGTCTTCTAAAGCAACAGGAGTGTTCTAACCAGACAAATTTGTTTTCTTTCACTGGAGGGAATCTTATGACATGTTAACATTCCAGGTAAGTGACATGCAGTAGCTTCTTTTCACTTATCCTTTCAGAAAATCAAACATCCTGGGATGTTCTAGTCAGACAGGGGCTTCTCTGCACCTTTTTTCCGTTGCCCCTAATAATGAGATGTTTACCAAAAGAAAAAATGTGCAATGCAGGAGTTATTTTTATAGTCTCATTTTTGTCCTCAGATCTGTAATCAAATCTGTCCTGCAAGCTTCACCTAGACCTTCAATCTATCACATTAACTGCATTTGGTTGATGTCCAAAGAATAACTGGGATGGTCCAATCCTGACAGCAGCAGCCCAGAAAACTGTACTGATTTTTTTTTTCTCATAAAGAAAAGAAAAACATTCTCACTGTGGGCTACTCATCAGCGACTAAATCCTTTTATGGTAACACCAGCTATTTTACAATTCCTGGCTGAAATTATTGCCAAATTTGCTAGCTCTTCCACAGTAAGAGTGCTCTTAGCAGAGTTTTCAAATTTTCATAAAAACTTTCCTCATTATCAACTCAAAATGTTTACAAAGCTTTCTACTGGGTGCCTTCCTCTAGAGATTTCCTTTGAAGGACCTGCTAACACTGGAATCAAGGTTTTATGTTAGAAAGCACTAACCCTTTGAGCCAGCATCAACAGTGGTAGTTAAGTACCCAGTTTGGAAGATGGTGGTCTTAGTTGCAGTCACATTGGCAAGTAGTTTCAGAACTTTATTCCTTCTGCTTGCAACTTTCATACTTTTTCCACAAAGACTGGTTAGTGCATAGACTAGTAACCCCATTGTTCATGCCAAAAGTAGGTATGGTTTTCAACCTCAGCTAGTCAGTAAATCTACCAGTTTTCTCAAATTCTTTAACAGAGGGAAGTACAAGCTGTACTGCCTTGATGTTCACAATTTACTTGCATGGAACTAGAGCTTTAAGAAAGTAGGACTGATGGTTTCCTTTTTGTTATAAACTGGGTCAGAATATTTTTCAGAATACTTTGTCAAAATGGCTGTCCATTTTTTTTTCCTTTCTAGCAACAAAATAATTTTTGGTAAACTCTGAGCTCTCTCAACCAGATCTGTAGATACATCCTCTGTTTCAAAAACTAAGTGGATGGCATTTGTTGCTGTGACCTGAGCTTCAGGGCATAATTTTAAGATGATACAAGCTAAAGCTGAATGGGATCTCAAACACTCAATCTTCCATCAGTACCCAACCTCTGTGGTAGTCTCAGTACTACCCAAGATGCATAATGGGGAGGTAAATGGAAAGAATCCTGTAACATATGAAAGTTAGTATTTACCATTACATCCTCATGATCCATTTCAAAGTACTTTCCCCTTCTTTGAATATTATCTTCTCTGTACTGACCTAATTGACAACATTGAGGCCTGAAGGAGATGGAGCTTTTACAGCTGCTGTTAGGATTTCTGTGTGACTACTTTCTTTCCCCTTAACGTCATTAGGCAGTCCGTTATCTGAAGAAGAGAAGGATGTGGTGTGCATTATGGGAGCAAAGGGAGGAGGAGCTCAAGCTTTGGAGAAATATTATTGATGCTGCAGGAGTACTGTCAGTCATGGAAAGTCCTTCAGTTGAAGCTGACGGGCATAATTCATGAAGACTTAAAAGTACATAACTTATTGATCTGTTTCGCCTTTCCTGTTTCTAATGTTCCTTTATGAATCACATTATAGAGAAAGCTGACAGGCATTTTTGATTGTTTGATGTTAAGACTGCAACAAGGGGAAGCCCAGACCCCGTTGCTCTCTACAGTCCCCTTCACTCCTATGGTGTAGTTTGCTTCAATGGACAGTGAGGTAGCAGTAACTGTAGAGTCATTCCTTGAAAACCTTTTTTTTTTTTTTTTTCTGTCACTAATACTAGGCTGTATCATGGTGGCCAATCCCTTTTCACTTTGTCTTGTTTTTCTTTCTGTTGCTTGAACTGTTTTTTTGATTTAGATAATTCTTAAGTGGAATATTGGATGAACCTTTCTGGGTTTCTTCCAAGTGTGGAGCACAATGAGCCTCCAAGAAAGCTGATTTCACATATAAAAATGCTCAAGTTAAATGTGGTATTCCTCACTCTCTGAACACTGGAAAGTGAGTAGAAGCCAGAGTCTTTCCTGCTTTAGCCTACAAGGCTGTGGTGTGCTTTGTAATCTGAGAGCAGCATGCACTTTGACCTGATTCTGCAGTGAAGTAGAGCGGGCATAACATCTAATTATAGGGGCTGTTTGTCAAACTGGTTTAAGGTTTGGAGAATTGAATGAGCTGGAGGATTCTTTTGGTCAAAGTTGAATCACTGAATTACACGCCAAGAGAGTCATATGTGGTCAGGGTTCTTCAGTATTGGACACATCCAGACATCAACCTGTTCTCTGCCCTTAGCCCTAATTGTTACAGTAGGCTGGGTTGGAGTGAACAACAGAAGCATTTTCTGTACAGTGGCAGGGACCATTCCATTTCTTCTGATTCTGTGCTTTTTAATATCAAAAGTCACATAAAGACCAACCTCAACCTTCTTGCCCAGTGTTGATTTGAATAGGGTGTGACGTCAGGTTCTCAAGACTTTGTAAATACAAAATTACATTTTAACTTTAAAATAATGTTTTTGTTTAGGGCAACAGTAAGCTTCATTTGTGGACCATTTCTAGGTCTTTTGGATTAGTTTGAAGCAGTGCCTCTTAATGAAAGAGTTTCTCCATTTGAATGATTATGGTATCCTTTTCTATGTATTAGAGTTGTATGGCTAAGAGAAGATAGCTGAAGTCTCTCAGTCTGAAGAGGTTATGCAGGTGCTGACTGGCATTTGAGACTGGAGGGAAAGGAAAAGTAATCCTTCTGAGGTGCCATCTGATTGCCTTGCCTGGGGTTCCTTTGATACTTACCACAGGTGGATCCCCTTTTCCCAGAGTAGTACTCCAATGGGTTTGAATCTGTTTGGAGTAAATCTCCTTTGGGCTCCTGCTTGAGGCTAGTCTTTTTATGCTCCAGAGTAACCTGGGCAAACAGAGAAATTTGTGGTATCCCTCAAAGTCTTAGAAAAACCCAGTATGCAACCTATACTGGGTCCAAAACAAACCAAGAAGAAACTTTGCAGTGTGGAGGGTGTGACGTTCACTGCCTAAATTGTTATGCACATAGTTCACTAATAAAAATCGAAGTGTAAAATATAACTATAAAATATGTGCTGCAAAATAATCAAATAGAAAATAGGTAGTCCACAGTTGAGTTAAAGATGGAATATCCCTTATTAAAACACACGAACAAGCGATCCTAGTTGAGTATAATGAAAAACATCAAAAAGATTCCTTTGTTGTCGGAGCACTGGAATAGATGTTCTTCGTGTTTCACTGTTGCAGTCATTACATTTGGGTTATCCTGCTGACAGGTTGCCCTGAATTCCAAATTCTTGGGCCCTGCATCGGTTGCTGTCACCTCTTCCCTGACATCAGGTCGTCAAGGGTATAAAACATGCAGCTGACGCCATTTTCTTCAGTCTTTCTTGCTGTGCGGTGCCCGAAGCAGAAGCAGTTTGCAAGTGCTGGTCGGCCGACTCCTGAGATTTTCGTGTTTGAGTTTCAGATCCAAAGTCTTCATTAAAAGCTAAGTACCCCATTGGGGAAATTTTTTTCTTGCTCCAGACCGATGTCAGAAAAATTTAATAATTGTATTTCTTGTGGGAAGCAAATACCTCCTAAGGACTTTCACTCTTACTGTATTCCTTGCCTAGGCCCTGACCACGTCGTTTCTAGTTGTCGGTTTTGTGCTAGATTTAACCAATACACTATTAAGCGTTGGTACGATTTTGCATTATGCTATTTTGGGCAAAGATTTAATTATACAATGTCATCAGATAGCCATCCGACTACCGGAGTTCACAAAAAACACAAAGAAACAGAAAAAGACAGGCAACCAAGGTCCAAAACCGATGATGACGCTTCTCCTAAGCAAGTCGCCGGTTCTCAGTGAGGCACTTTCACAGCCCCTGACACCTGCTACTTTAGAGTTGCAGGCCGCTACCGACTCCCACGTGGAGTCGGTCAGGTCGCTGGAAACTCAAGGTATTGGACCCTCAGATGGGTCCAGAGCCGCTGAGCAGGCATCAGCTTCTGAGTGTGTATTCAGAGCTAAACAATTATATATTAAACCGATTTCAAAGGCAAAGACTAAAACACCTATAAAGGCAAAGAAACAAGTTCACCAGTCACATGGACAGGCCTCCATACCCAAAAAACAGATGCTTAAAATGGACGAAGACTTAATTACCTTGATCAGTGGTTCCCATCCCCCTCCTGATAAAAGGCCTAGGCAAGAGACAGACTATGAATCTTCAGATCAGGAATATTCTCTTCCCCCCTATGAGGATACTGATGCTGAAGAATCAATTCCTTCAGCTTCTCCTCCTGAGGATTACTCTTTTGGGGAAACCTTGCATACCATGAGGGAGCACTTCCACTGGGAGAGCCAAGATTTTTCAGAATCTAAGAAGAGGTTCAGAGACTTCCTTTTACTACCTCAACACAGGCCTCTAGCTATTCCACCTGTTAGACATTGTAAATGATGTGTTTTCAGAGTCTAGTCTGACCCCTGACTCCTTACCTCCAGCTCCTGTTAAGCCGGACAGATACTACAGGGTCCCTGACTCTCATAAATTTCTTTTCAAAAACCCTACTGCAGACTCAAAAACTATTTCTCTGGGTCCCAAAGGGGTCAAGGCTTCCACTGCAAAAAACCTTACCCCTTCTGACAGGGATTCTAAGGCACTGGATAGATGGGGAAAAAAGCTGTACACATCTGCTACTTTAGCTATAAGGGCCTTAAATTGCCAGTTTTATATGCTCAAATATCAGTAATATATCATGACACTGCTTAAACAGAAAATGATGGTAAATTCGGATTTGTGCAGAAAACAAAGAAATGCAGGATTTATTGCATGCAGCTGAACAAGTTAGAAAGCATACTTGGAATGTAGTTTTGATTCTCGAGGCCTCCTGTAGGGCCACTGTTACGGGTTCTGTCATTAGGAGGCATGCTTGGTTAAAGGAACAAAACCTGCCTGATCATGTTAAAGCAAAATTATTAGATTCTCCATTACAACATGATACCTTGTTTGGTGTTAAGGCAGAGAGGTGTTAAAGAAAATGGAGGACAAAGCTAAATCTATGCAAACGGTCAAGGATTTCTTACAGGTACAGCCACCTAGATTTAGCAGACACTGGCCTACAAAGAATTGGTCCTTTCCAGTCTCAGACAGACCTCAAAGGGGCAGATCCAGACGCCCTAGAGGCAGATCACAGCTGCAAGGTTCCTACAGATCTAAGCAATGGGGTGCTTCTACCGCCAAAGGTGGAGAAGACAAGTCACAACCATACAGGAAACAGTCCCAATGACTTCCCCTGCCTACACCAAGCACTATTCTTCTGGCAGCACCCTTAGGGGGAAAGATAGCACTTTTTTCCTCAAAATTGGCACATTATAACCCAGGACAAATGGGTTCTAGACATAGTGTCACAAGGCTACAAGTTTCACTTCCATACCCTGCCACGGGCAAACGGTTCTCCAGACCTACCAAAAAAAATCAATGGGTAGAGGCTCAAAAACAAGTCGTAGCTCTCATGGACATGAGGGCTATTCAACAAGTGCCACAGCAAGAGCAGGGACAAGGATTTTACTCAAGATTGTTCTTGGTACCCAGAAAGGACAAAGCATGGAGACCAATACTGGACCTATCTATTCTAAACACTTTCCTGGATATACCAAAGTTCAAGATGTTGACCTTGCAGCAGCTTCTGCCCATGCTGGGCAGCAAGGCTTGGCTCATGACTTTAGACCTAAAAGAGGCATACCTGCATGTCCCAATCAGGCAATCATGCAGAAGATACCTCAGATTCAAGGCTGGCTCAAAGCATTACCAATTCTCTGCAATGCCCTTTGGCTTATCTACTGCGCAAAGGGTCTTCACAAAGTGCCTGGCACCAGTAATTACTTACTGCAGACAAAGAGGAATACAAATATATCCTTACTTGGATGACTGCCTCATACAAGCAGAGAACAAGGACATTCTACTTCAGCATCTGACATTTGTGAAAAGACTTTTAACATGCCTAGGGTACACAGTCAACAAAAAGAAATTGAAACTCGTACCCTCTCAAGAAATAATATTCCTGGGTGCAAGCTTAAATACAACTGCCCAGATGGCTTATCTCACTCCAGACAAACAAAGACAACCGACTACCTATTTCAAGGAAATGGCAACAAAGGCCCAGTTATCTGCAAGAAAAATTCAGCAGGCTTTGGGATTCATGGCATCCTGCGTCTTACTAATTCCATATGCAAGACTGCATATGAGGAAAATTCATTGGTACCTAAAAAGTGTCTGGACACAACATTGCCACAGCCTGGAAACAATGATTACTCTCATTCCCTGCCTGCAACAGGAGTTTCGATGGTGGGCAAAGGCTTGTCACCAAAACAGGGGACAGCCATTCTCACTACCTCCAGCCAGGCAGAGCCTAACGATGGATGCTTCAGATTATGCCTGGGGAACACACATGGCAGGAAGAGGCATTCAGGGCACCTGGTTCACAAACCAAAAGCATCTACATATCAATCAAAAAGAGATGCTAGCTGTTCAAAATGCCCTGACAGCCTTCAAGGACCTACTTCATCCGGGACAACTACTGATAAAGACAGACAACACTACGGTCATGTGGTACATAAGCAGGGGGGGCATTCATTCTTACTCCCTTTGCAGACAAGCCATGGCTTTATGGGACACAGCATTGACTTACCAAGTCCATCTACAGGCACAATTCCTGCCAGGAAAGGAAAATACTCTGGCAGACGAACTAAGAAGAAACCTCATGGATCCCCATGAGTGGCACCTGGATCCACAAGTCTTCAGCATGATAACAAAGAAATGGGGATGCCTGGACATAGATCAATTTGCCTCCCCTCACAACAATAAACTAAAAAGATTCTGCACAAGGACCTATCACAGACAAGCTTGGAAAGTGGATGCCTTATCTTTCAACTGGACAAACCTATCTGTATATGCCTTTCCTCCACTGCCTCTCCTCCCCAAGGCACTCCTGAAGGTCAGACAGGAGAAACCAAAAATCATTCTGATTGCCCCAGACTGGCCACGCCAGTACTGGTATCTGAGCTTAGGGAACTTGTCCCAATGCCCAGTCTGGACCTTACCTCAAATACCTCATCTACTGTCCCAGCAAAACAATTAGATTCTGCATAGCCAACTCAGGACCCTAGACCTGGCAGCATGGCGGATAATGTAGCCATACAAACCACACCTCTCAGTAAATCTGTGATGGATGTCATTTTAGAAGCCAGAACGCCTAGTATTAGAAAATCCTATGCTGGGAAATGGAAGAGATTTTGTGCTTGGAACCAAGCTCAAGGAACTGATACAGCTGTCCCAAATATTCCTCAGATTTTGCAATACTTAACTGAGATGCTGGACAAAGGCCTATCTTTTTCATCAATGAAAATCCATGCCTCTGCCATTTTGGCTCATTACAATACAGAGCCACCACTCTTTTCTCATCTTTTATTAAGGCAGTACCTCAGAGGAGCCAAAAACTTAAGACCTCCAAGGAGAACGTCAATACTTGTATGGGACCTCAACTATGTCTTGGAAAAACACACCTTACCTCCTTTTGAGCCAGCTGCTACTGTGGATATAAAGTTCTTATCTTGGAAAACAGCTCTGCTCCTAGCAATAACTTCTGCAAGACGAGTTTCAGAGCTACAGGCTCTCATGGCTGTGGAACCCTTTATCATTTTTTATCCAGACAGGGTCTCTCTGAGAACAAACCCTACATTTATGCCTAAGATGGTATCCAGTGTAGCCCTTAACCAAACTATTCATTTGCCAACTTTTTATCCAAATCCACAAAACAAGGGGGAGAAAATTCTGCATTCTTTGGACGTACACAGACAACTTAGATTCTACTTGGACCAAACTAAAGTTTTCAGAAAGACAGAACAATTACTAGTGGCATATGCTGCAGCATCACAAGAAAGGCTATCTCCAAGCAGACTATTTCAAAGTGGGTAGGTCACTGCATTCATTTCTACTACTCACAGCATGGCAAACCAGTGCCTAAGGGCATTAGGCCACATTCAACCAGAGCTGCAGCCACTTCTGCAACTTTTCTCAGGGGAGTACCAACCAAAGACATTTTAGAGGCTGCTACTTGGAGTTCAGTAAATACCTTTACAAAACATTACAATCTGCCTCTTTAGTCTAAATCCCGGGCAGGCTTTGCCACTGCCATTCTGCAGGGCCTCATAGCCGCACCTAATGCTGTTTAGCTCCAGCCCCCTAGCTTTGGGACTCAACCCAAATGTAATGACTGCAACAGTGAAACACGAAGAACATAGTACAGTTATCATAAATGTAGATTTTCGAGTGTATTCACTGTTGCAGTCCAGGTTACCCACCCACCATCCCCCTTATTTTTGCTGGAACTTATCTTTACTTCTCTAATCTGTACAACCTAGGTGGTGTATTTGCTTATAGATGAAGGTAAAGCTTATTTTGGTTCATGTATGTTTTATTTACATATTTTTAGCCTACCCTTTTGGGGGCACCTGACATTTGGGGCAAGAAAAACTGAAAAAAGGCGTCGGCTGCATGTTTTATACCCCTGACGACCTGACGTCAGGGAAGCTGTGACAGCAACCGATGCTGGACCCAAGACTTTGGAATTCAGGCCGACTGAGAGCAACCTGCCAGCAGGATAACCCAAATGTAATGACTGCAACAGTGAATACACTTGAACATCTACATTTATGGTAAGTGTACACAACTGTACTTTATAGAGGGTGGTTCTGTTAAGAGCAATAAAAACATTAAAATCATTCCTTTAGCCAAGCCCCCCTTAACACCATAGTGTAATCAGAGACTGTGCTAACTAAAACTGAATCTAGAAACAAGTTAACACTTTGTATAGGCTAATCAAAACTTTATTAAGAAACAAAATGATTATCAAAAAGTTCTACCCATAGACATCTACCAGAGTAAATATTAATATACATTTTTTAACAAGAGAGCTTTCTTGTCAAATAAATACTTCAGGTTTGTGTGTCAAAACAAATATGAATGAGCAAGTGTACAGATATATAACTGAAAACCTAAGTAGAATGAACAAATATAAAAATAACTGCTAAGCTGGAAACGGTGATAAATGTTAAAAGTAAAGCACTAAGACCATGGAGATCTGTTAGTGTGGCATCTAAGAAATTGAGAATATAATACTGCACTCAAGTAATTGCAACCTTTAAAATAGAAAAAAAAAAAAGGACTAGGCCCATACACGTTATTCTTTTAAACAGTGGGTCAGTTTTCTGAGAGAGAGTATTTTTTTTTATGGAGCAATAATAATTAAGTCCTGGTTTTCTAAGAGTTCAGTTTCAGATGCCACAGTAGTTTACATTTTTGTAAAAGATTAGGGATGTCTCATTCCGGTTTCAAAAGGTCCACATGGTCAATATAGACATTACAGAGCTAACTACAGTGACCATGAAGCATTTTAGGTGGGGAAAATGCTCAGACCTAAAAAGGATTTCCAGACTTCTTTCTGAAATTAGAGCTAAGTGCAAGAATAACATACTGTCCCGGCACCTGTAGCTACACAAAACGCACACTGGCTTTAAATTTCAAATTATTGACCATGTAGACCTTTTGGAACTGGAACTGGAAAGAGACATCAGTAATATTTTAGAAAAACATGAAGTACTGTGGCATCTGAAACTGAACTCTTTCAGCAAACTAGGGCTTTATTATTGCTCCATAAAAAGCATATTAGATGTCCGAAAACTGTCCCCACTGTTTAAAAGACTAATATGGGACTGATTAATGCTAACATTACTTGCTTATGTTGTGTTTAAAAACAATATCAAACACCATTTACTTCTTTTAGCACTAACTTACCATGTTATAAAGGACATACTTTAGGTGGCTCATGCATACATTAGTCATTTTTGATGGCTCCACATTAAATGCTACTTCAGATTTTAAACTGAACACTTTTGTTTCACTGCCTAAAAGGAAAGAAAAATGTAAGTCTGATAGTGCACACAATGCACACGGGCCTAGTCTTTTTCCTTTTCTGTTTTAAAGGTTGCGGTTACTCTTGAGTGCAGTCTTACACTCTCGAACTAATTGTTTTCTTAGTGCCATACTTTAACAGATCCCCTTGGCATTAGTGCTTTATTTTCAACATTTGTCACTGTATTTCCAGCTTAGCAATTTTTATATATATATATATCCTACTTAGGTTTTCAGTTGTATATCTGTACACGTTCATTCATATTATGGTTTCTTTTTGACACACAAACCTGGTGAAGTATTTATTTGATACAAAACTGATCTTTGTTAAAATCTGTATATTTATTAATATTTTTCCGATATATGTCTATGGGCAGATCTTTGTTAGTCAGTCATTTTTAGTTTCTTAATTAATACAGTTTTGATTAGTTGGTTAGCCTATGCAACATGTTAATTTGTCTTTAGCTTTCTAGATTCAGTTTTAGTTAGCACATTCTCAGATTACACTATGATGTTAAGGGGGAAGGGATACTTGGCTAAATGAATAATTTTAATGCCTTTATTGCTCTTAACAGAACCACCATCTGTAACTACTCCCTTGCTCCAAACAACCTGATTCTACATAAGGAATGCTTTTCATTATACTCAACTAGGATCGCTTGTTTGTGTGTTTCCATATAGGATATTTCATTTTTAACTCAGCTGTGGACTACCTACTATTGTCTATTTGATTATTTTGCAGCATGTATTTTATAGTTCTATTTTACAGCTTAACTTTTATTAAGTTAACTACATGCATAACATCATTAAGAAATGCACATTCACCCTGCAAAGTTTCTTCTTAGAGTAACATGGTCATAACAGGCTTAGCAAGCCAAGTCTGGATTTCAGTCAAATTGAGTTTAGACTTACCTGAACACAAATGCTCTCTCTCTCCTTTTGGTGCTTTGGCCATCCTCCCTTTGTTGATTAGATTTAATTTTGAGGTGTCAGACTGAACTGTGGGTGGATTTTCAGTCCCCATACCTCCCACTATTTTAAGTAGCTGGCCAAAGTAGCTCTCAGGTTCTTAGGGCACCAGCAGTGGTCTCCTGGAGCTTCGGGCCATGAAATTGAGGTTATTGTGCCTTCTGTGTTTTGGTTTGACAGTTGATCTGTAATATGGCTTCTGGTGGGCAGGGAGGCGTGTGGCTTTTCACTTGCTGGGTTTGTTCCTTTGTCTAGTTCTCTGCATCCGTTAGCGTTTGCTTCTCATTCTTAGAGCTGCCCTTCTAGTCCCTTTTTAGGGTGGGGGGGGGCAGCAGAGATGATCAGGACTGGATCTGCAGTTGTGAGCTAATCTGCCAGGCAGTCTTGCTACTTTATAAAGGATCATTGTTCATCTCCTAAAGATATGCAGATAAATGTAAAGGGAAAAGTGCAAAATAAGCAATTACTGCCACCCCCCCCCCCACCAGAAAAAAAAAGAGCTTTGAAACAAAGCAAAAGGAATACAACTACCAAAAAAAAGACATTCTGGAGAAATATTTATGAAGACCCTGTGGAACATAAAGATGCTGAATGGGTAGAAAAATTAAACAGTTCCAGCTCTAATGCAGAGGATATGAAATTGGGTGAAGTAACAGCCAGAGAAATTGAAATAAGAAAAGATCCTAAGTGGATAACCTTTGGGCCAGGCACCGTATCAAACATTTAGCTAAAAGTAGTAACATCTTTGCACCAAGACTTAGTCCTGAGTAAGAATTATTTTGGACACCAACTTGGAGAAAAAGAGGAAAAAAAAATGATGCACCTGCATGCTATAGACCAATAACTTTCCTTCAAATTATATATATGGGAATTGATGGTGACAGAGTTTAGTCATTTAGAAAAAAAAAAAAAAAAAAAACTTATGACAAGAGTGCAAAAGTGTAATGAAAGAAAGTTGTATGGAACAAAGGATCCTTTGTTGCTAAGTAAAACCATAATAGAGAATTGTAAAATGGGGAATAACCTGTGAATAAATTGCAAAACAGCATTTGACAATATCCCCCATTCCTGGGTAAAGGCATGCTTGCAGATGTACAAGACATACCTCACATTGGTCATTGCTTTTATATTACAGTGACAAACCACTTTGCAGCTACGCTATGGCAAAAGGGAAATTATCCCAAGGATAAAAATTCTAAGGGGGGGGGGGGGTATTCCTGTGTGATTCTTTTGTCATTGCAGCTTTTCCTTTAACTCATTAAGATGCTGGACCATGATTACAGTTTGGCTCCCAGAAATGTACCTTGTTTAAAGACTTCTCATGTACTTTTTCTGGATGACTTAAAAAATTGTGTGGCTCATCAGATGAGAAGATGAATGCAAAATGCCAGTTGGTTAAAACTTCCTCAGATGATAAAAGAATAAATGTGCAAAAGCAATGTTTAAAAGCAGGAAAGTTGCAGAACCAAGAACATATTAGTTGGGGAAAGGAATGTGATATAATGGAATAGGAGCAGGAGCGATTGTATAAATATTTGGGAACTGATGAAGAATTGGCAATAAAACATGAACAAATGTGAATAAAACTCAAGTTTTAGTTTTCTAAACTGTTCTTTACTAATACTGAAAACTGCCTTGATTTCTAGGAATAAAGTCCAAGAGATAAACCAATTTCCTTTTCCTGTTTTGACTGGCCATAAACAGTATTGAATAATTTGGACATGAAATGAGAAAAATGCTTCATGCATCTCAAATGATGTATAAAAATCGGTGTATACCAAGATTATACCCTCTTCATCCTGAAGAAGGCAGTGGCCTTAAAATGTAAGTGTATATACATGCTGTCCTCACAAGATCCAAACATTGTGAAAGTTTTAAAGCATGAGGAGGTCTAAGATGACTTCCCTGCTTAGTTTAGTAGAAGCATATCGGTGTTGAGTGGAAATGAAAATTAAACCAGCAGTGGACAAAAATCAAGCAGCAACTGAATGTGCCAACAAGCAAAGAATAAGAGGTGAAGAATCAGATAAGGAAATAAATGTGGAATAGTCATAAATATTGTAGTAAGTATACAGATCTGGAAAAAAAAAAAACATCCTGTCGATCAGGATTTGATGCAGGAATGGTTAAGGAGAGGTGCATTGAAACCAAAAGATGAAAGGTTAATAATGGCAGTCCAAGATAGTGGACTCCATTCTTACTGATATACAAAGTCCATTGAACATGTGGTAGACACAGATGTGCAGCTTCTGTAGAACAGAATTGGAAACAGTCACTTATCTTGTTGCTGGATATGATGCAGTTATGGCAGAGGGCCTGTGTACTGAAAGCAAAATGATGTGGTGAAACTATTGCACTGGGGGGTTATGCAAACACTACAGTATTGAAGTAGATGAGAAGCATTTGAAACATGAACTACAAAGCATTGTAGAAAATCTTTAAGTTTATATCACAGGGGGCCACTGATTAACAACAGTTCAAAAATAGATAGGGCCTGTCTCTCCTCTCAAAAGCAGCTGTTATAAAAATGAATATTCTCCCCAAAATTAGTTTCCACTTCTTTGCCCTTAATCAAAATATCCCAAACACTTTTCTTTCAAAAATGAATATGACATTGGGGAAATGTATTTGGTACCCTAAAAATGTCAGAATTGGTTATGCTAAACTAACACTTCCCAAAGAAAAAGGGGGACTGGCCCATCTCATATTGTGCACATAGCTAACTACCAGCCTTCAAAAAATGACTGGAATCCCTTATGGATAAAAATCTACAATGCACTCAAGTGCATCCGATATCAACTCTAGAGCTTCTATCTTTCTTAACCCTAAAACTCTAAAAGAATATAAAATTCACCCTACATTAATAAAAAAATATCATTGTATTTCAAAACCTGATAACATCTCTCGGTTTGCAACACTCCCTAACGATGGCCCAACCAGTCCATTTAAATCCCAACTTCAAACTGAGTCACATGTTAAATCTTGATAGTTACCCTCTTATCAAGAACTGTACAGTTTGGGACTTCTATATAATTAAAGACTTAACATTTGAAGCCATCATAACTTCATTAGCAGCCAATAAAAAGTACTATATAATCATTAAATAAATACTATACCCAATATCTCTGGTTACAGACAAGGTTACAGTTCTCCCTTCAGAATTCCAGCTGTACCACACACTAATAACCCAACTTCTTTTAAGGTCTAAAATGCTCTCAAATGTCTATAGACTAATAAAAATAAAACACCAAGACCATATACTATTCTCTAAGTACTGGGAGAGACAAAACAAGGAAATAACTCTTAGCCAAAAACTAGATGCAATTGTCACAACAATAAAATTAACCCCCTTCAAAAAACTGATATATACCCAGCTCATGATAAACAATAGCGCCTATTTCACGCCATCATTCCTAAATAAAATTAACCCAAACACCTCACCTTTTTGTCCAACCTGCCCCAACTCAGTGGCAGATACATTCCATATATTTTGGTCCTGTAAAAATGTATACAAATTGTGGTGCTCCCTAAGAGCACATCTTGAGAAAATGGGGTACATGAAGTCAACCTTATCCTGGGAAATGAAGAATTTAAATATATTCCCTGGTCCCTTTAAGTCTGAAACTAAACATATTATTGTGACACTCTGTATGCTACTTAAAACTTACATTACATTAAAGTGGTTAAACAGATCAAAAATGTCTTGGAAACACTTCCAGTCGATGGCTGTTCAGTATGTATTGGCAAGCAAACTGAAGACTACTAGCAAAAAGAAAATAAATTATTTTCAAAAATAATGGAATAACCTTATAGAAGTTCTAAAATATTGTTCCTACGTCTATCTTTCTCCTTCCTTCTTACTCTTTTGGGCTGATCTTTACTTTTCTATCTTCCAATACCCCTACCTCCATTGCTGTATTACCCCTGGGTCAGACACTTCTCATCTTAAATCTCTACCTTCGCTCTAACCCATGAAAGATCACAATAGAAACCTTATTACCACACTTTCTCTTACACTTGTGTATGCACTAACAACTAACCTCCTTATACTAACATCCTCTCACTTAGTGACAGCCGTGTGTATATGATGTATATAGTTAAAGCAAATAGGTCTTAGATGCATGGTTACACATCCTTATAATTAAATATTTAATACCTGTATTTAAACTTACTGCCTCTCACTATTCCATGTTAAACTCTTAAGCACTTGCATAGTGAAGGCTAATACTTTCTCTTGTAGTACTGGACTGTTTGTACTTGTAGCCAAGCAGGTATTACTAATTATACCCAATTACTCATGTTGTGCTTATTTGTTTTATGTGATCTGTAATTAAAACTGTTTGTGTATTTAAAAAAATGCTAATAAAAATCAAATTGCAAAAAAAAAAAAAAAAAAATAGATAGGGAAAAAGCATATTAGTCTAGGGAAAAAAAAGACAAAAGTAGCATTATTCATTGAAATTGCCACACCCAGTGATTACAGCGTCTTATGTAGAGAGAGACAAAGTTATAAGATACCAGGAGTTGCAGGAAAATTCAAAAGCAGTGCGGAAGAAGGATACTCTGACAGTTTCATTAGTAGTAGGAGCATCAGGTATAATTAAAAGAATTTTCAGTCATATTTTAATATGGTACTGATGCATGTAACTCCTTACGACTTATTGGAAGAGTCCATTCTGGGCATATTGTTGGTGCTGCAAAGAGCAGTCTTGCAAATATCAAAGACAGAAACAAAATTAATTTCATAAACTTTAAATATACCCTCTCAGGCAAAAGAAAGTAGAAGGGGTTATTGCCAGTCTTAAGGAGCCTCTAACAATGAAAATAATTACAGGTCACGTAGAGGTACAAGGAATGTTTTAGAAATTGTATGAAAGTCTTTATAAAGCAGAGGAATGTCAAAATCAAGAAAAAGTACAAATGGAAATAATCATACCACTCAACTGTACAGATTTTTGCCTCATATTTTTGGTCTGTTCCTCATAAAAAATTAGTTTTTTTGACAAATTGCTGGATGATTTAGGGCAGTGGAAGCATTTGTATTCCCTGACACAATAATTGGGATGATATACGAGTGATCGGAAGTGAAAGTAGCAAGGGAGGTCCTCTCTGGCTGAACAGAGGAACCAGGCAGGGGTATCCTCTTTCTCCTTTATTTGCATTATATGTAGAACCACTGGCAAAGAAAGCAAGATCCTCAGAAATCAAAGGATATAACTTGTATGCTAATGAAGAAACGTTGGCTTTATTTGCAGATGATATTATTTTGTACCAGATGAAACCAGAAAAGGACATTTCAGTACATTCTGAGACAGTTTCAGGTCTTTTCGGGATACAAAATTAGTGAAGATAAAACAAAGGCAATAGCTGTAAGCTATGTATCCACACATGAATTGGTTCAGTAATACCCATATTTATGGATACATGGTAATATGAAGTACTGATGAGTATGGGCTAAAAAAGATTCTGTTATGGCAGTTAAGGATACGTGGGAAGAGACTAAACAAAAGAGAATACAAAAACTGAGAAACTGGAAGTTCTATTTTATGGATATAGATAGTAAGATACACACAGTGAAAATGGTTTTAGTCCCTTAAGTTTTATACACAGGTCAGGCATATTTTGTTTTATCAACCAGAGGAGAAATTGTGGATAGCAATTAATAGAGTTGAAGGATTGGTAAAGGAAGATGGCAAGAGTCAAGTGGGATAAGTTGATCCTTCCAATAGAACAAGGTGGTCTGGGATTACTTGATTTGAAGGGATATTTCAGAGCCACACAGTTAAGGGTCTTGAGTATTGCATAAGCAGAACGTTAGAATTCAGAGTGGACAGGGATGATGAAATGGGAGGAGCTCAAGAAATAAGGAGACTGGGATTTTGAATGCAGATCCTTAATGATAGTAACAATAGCCATACATAAATATTATGTTCATAAAGCATCAAAAAGTATTCCAGGAACTAAGCCAACAAGGAAATGGAGATTCTGATAACAGGGGTGACTACAATTAAGGGTGCAGAGAATAGGCAAGAAGGGGCTGGAATTTCACAGGTTGGTACTAGGCTATCAGCCCTAGGGCCTATACAAGCCTAGCCATAAGAATTCCCTGGCTATTTCTTCCCACACTATTTACTTCCCTGGACCCCTGTCTAGCAGGGCGACTGATGTGATCCCCGGGGTGAATTTCCTTTCTCCCATCCAGTCGTCAAGGTTCCTTTTGAAGAGGACCAAAGAGGTACTCTGCTTGACATGTATGGGCAATCTATTCCAGAATCTGGGGAGTCTCTGGGTCAGGAACCTATCCCTCCAGCATGTTTTATTTATTGTGATGACAAGGTTTAGATCCCTGGAGCGTGTGGCTCTGAGGGATTGGGATTTCTTTTAGTGTAGCATGTCCAGCAGCTCTGGGTTTGACATGGCCTTGTATGTTAAGCAAAGATCACCTCTGAGTAGACTATATGCAACAGAGTATAGCTGGAGTTTTTTAAGGCGGTCAGCGTAGGGCATCTGCTTTATGCCTGTGATTCTTTTAGTGAGGTATTTCTGTGGCCTTTCCAGTTGTTGCAGATGTCTTGAGAGGTACATACCAAATGGGGCATTGTATTCTATAATGGGTCTAATGAGGGATGAGTACAGTGGGACAATGACCTCCTTTTTTCTGGATGAAAAGCCCTTAGTGATGAGGTGTGCCACATAGAAGGATTTCCTAACTGTTGTGGCGATGTGGTTATCGAAGGTGAGACCACTGTCCACCTGTGTCCCTAAGTCTCTTATCAAACTTTCAGTGTTTAGTGTACTGCCACCTATATGGTAATTCACGGATACATGTTTTTTCCCAAAGGGGATAACTATACATTTCTTGGCATTGAGCTTGAGCCCATGGCTCTGGCACCAAGCATCTGATTCTGTAAGGCCCTTTTGTAGAGTATCCACATCATTTGGAGATTCAATAATGGCTCCTAGTTTGCAGTCATCTGCAAACTTTGTTATCCAGTGTCCCTTAGTGTTGGCCTGTACTTCAGAGAAGTAGATGCCAAACAAGAGCGGTTCCAGGACTGAACCCTGAGGTACTCCACTTGTCACTTGTCTGGAGCTGGATTTGGAGTCGGCTACATTTACAGTGTGGGTTCTATCAGTAAGCCAGTTAGCAACCCATTGGGTGACATAGGGATTAATGCCCAGCTTAGTAAGTTTATCTATGATTCCAGAGTGGGGGATGGTGTCAAAGGCCTTGGCAAGCTCTAGATAGGCTGTGTAGACCACCTTACCCTTGTCCATGGCTCTGGAGACTGATTCGAAGAAGTCAATCAAGTTCAGGAGACAAGATCGGCCCTTCACGAACCCAAACTGGGTGGGGTCCAGTGTTTGAAGGTTGCCAATGTCTTTGTTTATAAGTTCCATGATAATACGCTGCATGGCCTTGCAGATAAGGCTTGTCAGAATGATGGGACCGTAGTTTCTGGGATCCAAGGTGGATCCCCCCTTGTGGAGTGGAATAACTGTAGCTGTGTGCTACTCAGTGGGCACGAAACCTGAGGTGAGGCTATGATTAACCCTATGACATAACCCTACCCATACTACTATTAACTCCCCAAATTCCTCTCTGATCACATGCTGGAGCTCTGATCCCCTGTAGGCTTGGTCATCTGAAAGGGTACTTTTAACTGTAGAATCTTACTTGATATATTTTCTTTTCTTACCAAAGTATGACTGACATTGTCTTTTTACCCATGTTCTATATCTTTTAATTAATTCTTGTTATATTACTATGCTCAGCATACATGATGTAACCTGTTTTGCGTATTATGCTGGATGTACTGTATTTGTATAACTTGATGTTGGAGCTTTTCTCCCCGGGCCTCCGCTGAAAATGGACCTGGTCCAGTCGGAATTTCCTAGTTAACAAATGTGAAATAAAAATAAAATAAATAAATTAAACATGACACTTAGGTGAGGTGCCAGTTCATATTGTAGTTCATGTAGTACACAGCCCGGGATGTCATCTGGTCCCATGGATGCTGTATTCTTAGCTTTGGAGAGTGCATTTTTTACCTGTGTGGCCATTATTACCGGAATTTGGCAATCTTCTGGTTTTGAGATGGGCCATTTAGGGGGTGAGAGGGGGGTGAAGTTGGCACTGAATCGATCTGCCAGGATATTGGCAATATCCTTGGGATCAGTATATTTAATGCCATTCTGTTTTAGCTCAGAGCAGATCTGAGTATTGCCATTTAGATTCTTGACATAGTTATAGAATGCTTTGTTGTCTTTCAAATCTTTGGCAATTTTATTTTCGTAACTAGCTTTGGAGGATTTTATGAGGGATCTCAGTTTCTTACTGAGGCTGGTAAGGAAGTTTTTTGCATCTTGGGATTTTCCTCTTTTCTGCAACAGTTTCTTCCTTTTGTTGTAAAGTTTGTTTATGGCAGGGGACCATCAGATTGGCTTCTTTTTTTGGATGAGAGCATCTTAGTTCTATTTGGGATGGCACGATTTATGCATGAGTGGATGTGCTCGTACAGTGCCTTAGTGTAGGATTCAGCAGTTGAACTTTCAGCTCCCATCTGCATGGGTGTCATGAAGTTTGTCACTTCTGACTTCAGTAGCATGAAGTTGGCTTTGGAGAAGTTTTTTTATGGAGGTTTCCTTACTGGGAGGTGGGGTTGGGGGTGGGATGTGGATGTTAAGGGTGATTAGCTTATGGTCAGACGTGACTAACGAGGGGGTGACCATAGGTGTGGAGCATCGATTTCCCATGTTGGTAATGACCAGGTCTAGGATATTGGAACCTCTGGTGGGACTATGGATTAGTTGATCCAGGGCGTGGGAATTTATGAATTCCAAGAACCGTTGGGCAAAGGTGTTGGTACAGGAGTAGCTTTCTCAAGTTAATGGCAGGGTAGTTAAAATCACCCAGTATTAGGGTGTTTGGTTCTATCTTAATATTTTCCAGTATGTTTAGAAAGGTGTAGTGAGAATCTTGGGGTATGGTGGGGGATCTGTAGCAAGCTACAATTTGGATTGCAATCTTACCTAGTGTTAGTTGCACCTGGAGAATTTCAGACGCATTGTGTTGGGCAACTAGCCTGGTGGTGTGAATATCCTTGGTGAATATTGACACTCCTCTACCTTTAGTGTTTCGGTCCTGCTTTGGTGGCCGAAAAGTGTGGTAAGAGTTGTAGTGTGGTATTGCAGGGGTTTTCTCTGGAGCCTTGAACCAGGTCTCAGTTACTGCACAGATATCGATGTTCTCCATTTTTAGGAGTGCCTCGAGAGAGTGCATTTTGAGGTTTAGACTTCTAGCATTGAGTAGCATTACCTTCAGATTTTGCATGCTTGCACCTGCTACTGGAGAAAACTGGCAAAACAACCAAGATGTTGGGAGTAAATAATTAGAGAAGGAAAGGTAATGGAATGGGAAGAGGCCAAGGTTAGATTTAGACTGCAGGCTAGAGACTGCCTTCCTTATCACGGATTTAAATCAGAGTGTAGGCAAATATAAAGGAATATGGGGATCTTAAGTTAAAGACAAGCAGTGGTAGAGTTTTCAATAGAATCTGGAACAGAAACTGGTGTTAAAAAAGGATAGTAGGGCATATAAAATATTGCATGATAACTATAGGAATCAGAGAAGGTTTGAAAAGATTGGAAAGGGACGAAAGCAATTCACAAAGAAAAAAAATGTGAGGATATATGTATGGCTTCCAAATATGCAACAAAGTCTAGAAGATTTAGTATTTTACTTGAAAGTGTTTGCATAGGTATTTTGTACCCCTAGCAGACTCCAAAGATTTTTTTCTTTAAGTAGATTACAAATGTTGGAAGGGTGATGGGGAGAAGGGGAATTGGGAACATATTTTTGGAGTGTGATGAGAAATCAGACCTTATCAATTTCATGCACGATACTCTGTCAAAAATACTGGGTGAACAAATTGATGCAATTAAGGACATTTTTTAGCTATGATACAGCTTTGGCATTATCTAGACAGTAAGGACTTGCAGAGTTTAATTCTGGTGGCTGCCAAAAACCGTTACTAGAAAATGGAAGTCAAAGTCTAAACCAACCATATTAGAAGTAGTGAATATAGCAACAGAAATAAAAGAACTGTAACTGGGATCTTTAGAAAAGGGTAGGAGCAAATTACATAGAAAAAATGGGAACTGTGGGAACAATACGTATAGAATAATGTTTTGGAGGAGGAATAAGATTTAAGGAAAGGCAGGAATTGAATGAGCTATGTAATGTTCAATTGGCACTGTGATGTTTTCTGCTGAGAATGTCAGTATGGTTTGTTTTCATTAATATAAATGTATGATTCCTTATGCCATAAATGATAATTCATTAAAGATGTTTTTGTTAATAAGTTATTTTTAAATATACCCTGACTTGGGAATGGGGTCCATTTCTGTCATGGTATTAGAAGACTTGGAGAAAATAAACCAAGGCAATATATTAGAAGGAGGTATTGTGAGGTCTAATACCCCCCTCACAGTTTGACACTCTAAAGAGTTCATGGACAGAGCTTGTCTTGCCTTCAGCGGTCCTTGGTTGGCTCTGGGTTGGTTGAATTAATTCTTCATCCTTTGGGTGGTGTGGGTGTCATGGCAGTACACAGTGCAGACTGTTTGGAGGCAGGCCTGGTGTAGCAGAAGCAGTATGTTTTTAATTTACTTTGCTGCATATGTGGAGTTGCTGTAATCTGTTTAATATAAAAAAATGTGAAGTGTTTGCAAAGCAGTGAATGCTGTAGTTCATCTGTTTTATGCTAACCAATGCAACATAGTTTCATAGGTGTTTGCAAGGTTATGCTAACCAATGCAACATAGTTTCATAGGTGTTTGCGAGGCTAAAGACTACAAGGGCCTTTTGAAGGATTGCTGTGCATCTCAAATCTCTAACAAGTTCTGGTACCCTTGGTATGGAAGATGAATCATTTATAATCAAATCTCTAACAAGTTCTGGTACCCTTGGTATGGAAGATGAATCATTTATAAGCTGCTTACCTTCATTATAGACATAGGTGCCAAACCAGGGATGAATTTCCTGTTCCCCATCCAATTGTCGAAGGTACACTTAAATTGGTTAGGGAGGAACTCTGTTTTACATGGATAGGGAGCCTGTTCCAGAGAAGGGGTAGTTTTGGGGATACATACTTGTCTCTCCAGCGGGTCCTATTTATATCACAGGCAAGGTTTAAGTCTTTATAATGTGTAATTCTGGTGGTGGTTGTTTTGCAGATATGTAGGCAGTCCATCAGGGTGGGGTCTGACAGTGCTTTGTATGCCAGTCATAGATCTCCCCTCAACAACTTGTTGGAGGCAGAATGCAGGGACAGGGCCTTGAGGCATATGTTACTTATACCCTGTATTCTTGTAGTCAAGTACCCCTGTGGACATCCATTTGTTGGATATGTCTGATTAGGTACATACCAAAGGGGGCATTGTATTTAATGATAGGTCTGGTGAATGCCAAATACAGTGGAGTAATGACTTACTTGGACCTAGATACCATACCTTTGTTTATGAGTTGTACAACATAGAATGATTTCCTCACTACTGTAGACATATTGTGGTCAAAGGCTAGATTACTTGTCTCCCCACGTCCCTGACTACTGGGTCAGTTCTTAGAGGTGTGTTATCAGTATGATGGTTATGAGGAGTAGATGACTTCCAGAGGATACTATTTTGCCTTTATTGGTTTTTAGTTTGTCTATGGTTCTGACACCAGTTATTTATCTGTGTCAGACTTTAGAAAATATTTTTGTCAGTTGGGGATTCTGTGACTGCTCCTAATTTGCAGTCTTCTGCAAATTTAGTCAGTCAGAGGCCACTGACATTGGCCTTGACTTCAGAGAAGTAAATGCCAAAAAGGAGTGGTTACAGGACCAATCCCTGAGGGACTCCTCTTGTGACTTGCTTCTTTGTAGAGGTGGCCTCCCCAATTCTAACTTCCTGAGTCCTGCGAGCCAGCTGGCTATCAATTGGGTAATATAAGGGTTTATACCTAACCTTTTGATTTTGTCAACAATGTCCAGGTGAAGTATTTTGTCAAATGTCTTGGCCACATCAAGGTAGGCAGTGTGACCCATTGTACCATCGTCCATTGCTTTGCTGACCTCAAAGAAGTCCACCAAGTTGAGTAGGCATGTCCTTCCCTTGACTAAACAAAACTGGGTTGTGTCCAGTGTCTGGAGGTTTCCTGTGTAATTTCTGATCATTTCCTTAATAATTCTATCCATGGCTTTGCATATGAGAGTAGTGAGACTTATGGGTCTATAGTTTCCAAGGTCTGTAGATGGCCCATTGTTGTACAGTAGGATGACAGTGCTATTCTCCATTCATGAGTCACAAATTCTGTTCGGAGGCTACAGTTAAACAATTCCAGATGGCCTGAAGAGTCATGTTTCATGCTATTAAAAGGCATCCTGGGATATTATCTGGGCCCACTGATGCAATGTACATGGCCTTAGAGAGAGTATTAAAGACCTGTTCCCTAGAGATAGCAGGGGAAGTTATATTTCACGGTATTTCCTGAGGGAAGGTTGAGGGGGGAGAGTTGGAGCTGAATTTGTCAGCCAGTAGGTTTGTTATATCTTCTGGCTTACTATAGGTGGCTGCATTAGCAATGAGCTCTGCACACAATTGTGTATTGTCTTTGAGGTTGCAGACATGGAAATAATGTCTTGTGGTTGGCCTTGGCCAGGGAGGCCAAATTTACCTCAGTTTTGTCATTGGTAGATTTTATTTCTGAGTTGTCTGTTTTATTTGATGTGAGTGATTTTATTCTGCTGGGTGCTGCACCTCCTAATGTATGCCATGATTTTCTTCTTTCTGTGATGCAGCCTATTGATGTCATGATTCCACCAGGGTGGCTTGTTTTTTGAGTTAGTTCTGCACTCCCTGGTGGGCACTGCTGCCTCTGTGCTGCTATTAACATGCTTGTATAGCATTTCTGTGAACAGTTCCAAATAGGCAGCAGTGTTCTCAGAGCTTATGGTTCGAAATTTTTCCAGGTTATCACTTAATAGTAGGAAGTTAGCCTCAAAGTAATTCCTGAATATTCCAGGGTTAGCTGGGGTTCCATGTTTTAGTTTTACTTCGAAGGAGACCATTTGTTTGTGGTTTAACCTTACCAGAGATGACTGGGTGTGCAGAATTCTCCACTATTAGTGAGGACCAGATCAGGTATGTTTACACCCCTGATTGTGTTTGCAAAATCCAAAAATCTCTGTGCCTGTACGTATGGTGTCATAGTAGGGTAATGCCCAAGAATATGGTATTGGGTTGGATGGTGAGTGTTTCCAATAAATTTACATGTTATGGGTTTCCTATATTTATTTTTGATGTAAATTGAGAGACTCCACCTTTAGTCCCTCTCTGTGTAGTAGCTGGTGTAAATGTGTAGAAGGCATTATTACCTTGCACTGCCGGTGTGCTCTCAACAATGTCTTAGTGACTGCACAGATGTCAGCATTGTATAGGGTGAGGAGAGCTTCTAGGGAGTGGAGTTTTTCATTTAGACTCCTAGCACTGAGCAGTAACACCTTTAGATTTTCTAGATTTTGATTTGCTGTGTTGGAATCACTTTCTGTTAGGCATTGCTTAAAAAGGGCAGTATGGGGGAAGACAGTGTTTCGGCTAATATTCAAAAGCCTAGAGGGGAGAGTTACAGACCATCCCTGGCAAAGCACAGTGGTCTGTTGACCATCTCCTTCCAGGCTCATAAGTATTACACCCCCTTAAAATGGCACTAAAACCTAAGCCAGTTAGTAAAGTCAGTCATCTTCTGTTTGTACTGTGCCATCATCCTTGGAGAAGGTAAAGTACTGCTAAATGCTAGGCTCATACCAACCTGGAACGGGTCTACTTTGCAAGAATGAAATTTCACTTCCTTGAAACTAATAATACCAAGATGAAAAGGCAGACAGCACCAGCATACCGACATCCTGGAACATTGACAACACTCCAGGTAAGTAACCACTTGGCCATCTTAAAAATGTAAACCAAAGAAAACCAAACCCACCCATGTCAGGGGTTTCCCCCCCACATCCCTCAACTAAATATACCAACTCTGAGATTGCGCTACTGCAGGGGTAAGGGGCAAAGTTCAACAGGATGGCCAAACGGTTACTTACCTATTGTGGAAAGTCGGTGTTGTGCAGTCATCGGCCTTTTTGTCTCAGTGTTTTAAAAGTCGGGTAAGTGAACATTCAGATTTCTGAAGGGGACCTGCCTGGAGCGCATATTCTTAAAATTCCATGATGTCTCTCTCTATATAGTGAGGGGCATCTCAGGTCATTACACTCGGGTCTATATTACATCTAACTAAAACAAGTCCAAACGTTGTAATATCGAACCCTAAAGTCCGAAAGTTGAAAATAGCGAAGCCATGGCACATCGACTTTTCTCAGGGAAAAATATTGGTGGGCTGTTTTCGGGGCTTTGCTGTTTCCTCCACTGTGGTGCAATCTCAGAATTGGTATATTTAAGTAGGGGGTGTGTGAGGGGTACAGCCCCCATGTTGGGGGGTTTGGGTGGCGAAGCCCCAGTTTAGTTTAAGGTTAATTTTTTTTTTTTCACGTAGCAACGATTTTTTTCTCCCTGGGAAAAAAAAATTGGTGCTCTGTATTTTTGGTTTTCGGACTTTAGGGTTTGATATTACAGCAATTGAACTTTTGGTAGTTTGACGTTGTGATATAGACCCTTTACACCCACACGGACTATGACTAAGTCATACTGGTACTTTTGTGTTCCAATGACCTGAATGTGTGTGTGTAATGTGGTGGAGCCTGGACACTGATAAGCAACTGACCATGACTATCTCCTTAGCCTGGTGAGAGGGACATCAGTATGTCTCACAATGAAACCTCCAATGACCAGAATGTTAGATTATGAGGTGTTTTGCATTATTGGCTTAGAAGTACAGGCTCCATGAAATGTGGCTGTATGTGTTTTTGTGGGTATTTTAAGAGTGCATTCAGGACTGTTGAGGTTAATTGTAATGTGTACTTCTAGGTCATCTTTTGAGGTTAGGAAGGTTACATTTAAGTGCCTCAGCATATGTGAGTCTATGTATCTGCTTTCAACTGTGTCTGATGGGTGCAATGTGTGTACTTCTGAGAACCTGATTGATATTTTATTTATTTAATATTTGTTTACTGGGAAAGTCTGACTTAGAACAAAGCCAATTTTCAGTGGTGGCCCGGGGGAGAAATGCCCCAGATGCATGTGTTTTGAAACATGGGAGGAAACTGGAGCACCCAGAGGAAACCCGCATGAATTCAGGGAGGACATGCAGACTCCGCACAGAAGACACCCCCATCCAATAATCATGTGTTTTTTATTTAAGAGCTTTACATCCAGCGACATTATGTGAGTACATCTCTTACATACCATATTCGTTTGAGAATGAAATGGTTGTAAGTAAACATGAGGCAATTTCTACATTCTCAGGAGGCTGCCAATATCCATCAAGCTGGTAATGGAGATAGTCGGAAAGTTCATATCCCTGGCAACAGACCATTTTTTATTGATTAGACAGTTGGAAGGAGAACATACAGTAATGTCAGGAGTATCTGGTTTGCAACTCAGCAGAAAGTGCTTGTCACTGCAAACTAGTTGCCCTGTACTCAACTCGGTATTTGTGAAGTTTTAAGGGTGCTTTTACATGAAAAATATCAACTCAAGGTGTCTGCAGTTTTGTAGAGCATTGCCAAGTGCTTGAAAGGAAACTAATAAGTAGACCCTGATGCGTTATGGATGAAGTATTTAGGGAGATATTCTGAAGTTAGGTTAGACAGCAGCAAATCAAGCAATACTTACTGAAAAATAGTTTTGTCAAGAATGATGAAGAGAGGGTTCACCTGAATGGCTACTACTAGTGTTCATCTCACCACAGCTCCATGCTGCTGGCATATGATGCTCTTTGCTTCGTTTCTCAACAGAAATACAATGGTTGCACCAATCCTAAGATGAAAAACAGGCCACAGGCTCTTTGATGATCAACAGTCTTGTCTCAGATGAGGCAAGGGTCAGTAGAGTTGTAGCCTTTTCCTGGTATGTGTATTGAATAGTAACCAGACCAATCAGTAAAGTGAAACACAGACACTTACTGCCCAGTTAGAAATAGCCATGAATCAATGCACTCCACTCCTTCACTGACCAGGGTCAAAATAAAAGCACAAATTCTAAGCTGGCACCTATGAAGCAGTTATTAGGCTTTGCAGTTATCAGCAGTCTCCAGGAAAAACTGTTATGTTTCTTCTGTCACCAGGAGCAAAACAGAAGCACTAATCTGAAGATGACTACTGAGAGGCAGAATGGGGGCTCTCCAATAATTGGTGGTCTTGGAGTAGATGTTGCAGATTTTAAAGGTAGGATGGAAAATGAGTTAAATACCTTAAGAGATGCAGTGTGCACTAAGCAGTTAGATATGAAAGTGGGGGTACTTAAGCTTTAGCTATCTAAATGGAGAGCTTTTAATTTTAAAAAAGCCAGATAGATTGGAAGGGGGTGGAGACTTTGTATCCCTCTGTGGAATACAGTGAGATTTCCTTAATCTAAACCTAAGAAGTGTACTAAAGTTCATGATCTACATGACTAGATGTATACTCTCCTGACATTACATTTTGACTGAAACTTGGCTCAAACCACATATTAAAAACAATGAAGTCCTACCCTCTGGATACAACCTTTACAGATTTGACCATCAAATTAAACGTGGAGGTGGTGTAGCCGTAATGTTCAAACAAAATTTAACCCTAATCTTCTTTCATTTCATAATTTTTAAATTCTTCTCACTAAACTGAACATTAACAAAAACAAGAGTTTAATCATTGTTGGTATCAGTATACCCCCGGGTGAAAATTCAACTACAGTTGAAGATATTCTCCACTGGCTTTCCTCAACCTGCCATCAGGAAATTATCACAATGTGAGACCTCAATATAGATTGGACCAATTATGATACAAATAATTCTCCAAACTTTATTAATCTACAAGATCCCACAAGAATTGATAAAACCTCTAATAGACACTCAATGCTGTACTGGATTCTCACTAACAAAGCTCCTTCTTTTCTCTAAGCAGATTGTCTCCCAAACAGTATCGGTCACCATCTGCCAACTTTTTTGATTAGACATAATCTCAGTCCACCTAAACAGTCAGTTTTCCAACTAATCCATAATGAAAGAAAATTCAATACCCACACACTCAGCTATGTACTTCAACACATGGTTTTGTCTCCCCTAAAAATATTACCATTAGATTTTGCAGTTCAACACTTTAACACTACCTTCTTACAAATCCCAGACAGTTTATCCCCTTGTAGAACTGCTAGAATAAAAATGCATCATTCGCCATGGATATCACATTATACCAAAGATCTTTTCAAGCAAAGGGATAAGGCTAACTCACAGAAACCAGGATACCTTAATTCAATACAAACAACTTAGAAATAAAGCTTAATCTCAAAAGCAGATAAAAAACATATATCACTGCACAACAAAAGTACCATAACCCCAAAAAATTCTGGTTCACCATTGGCAAGCTCCTTCAACTTGGTAATAACAGCTCCCCTACCCCTACCACATCCTCCTTAGGGGATAACATAGCAACTAAACTTTCTTCATAGACTCAATACATTCTCTTACCAGGTATAATTAAAATATAGCACATATTGGTCTGTCTATTGTGGGTTATGGCCTATATACACCATGTTTTCTATGTGTCATGGGGCAGTATTGCAATTATCATTTTTGATATAACTTTGATAGTTATTACTGTTCCTGTCACTAAGCTGATACACAGTCTGAATATCTTAAGGTCTCTCAAGTTTCATTTATGCTTATGGCTAATTACAATTTGGTGATTACATCACTCATATGTATATGATTTCAACTATACATAATAATTCTATGTTTTGCTTACCATAGTGAATGAATGTTATATATGTGTGTCTTTTAAAAAAACATCAACACCATTTATTGGTGAATGTATAATCATAACTTTCTACTTATTATGAGGTGTTTATTCCCTTTTGGACCAGTGGTAGTACAAGGATATTCTATGAATGAACCATGGGATATTTATAATTTGTTATGAACAATGCATCAACAATCTTGGTAGTTGAATGTGAAAGTTGTCATTCTTGACCTAGTAAGGGTCATTGTTTGTTTATTTAACTACAGTGTATTTATATTGGTATATACACACATTATTTCACTTGGGGGCTCTATACATTTGTATGATAATCACATTATCATTTTCTTGAGTTTTTTGGATCAGTTGCTTAGTAACAGGGCAATGATTTTTAGGCCTGACATATTGAGTTATTATTTTTGACTCTATATTTGGACCACAATATAATATTATATTTGATTCATGTTACAATTTATTTTTTCTTCTGGCTACATATACCCATTTACACTTCTCAGTCGTATACTCTTCTATGGGTCCCTATATTATTATCATTTTTGAAAAGCTTTTTATATTATACAATTTGGTCACAGTTTTGGATTAGTCCAGTGTCATTTACAATTGAGCTCTTCTGTTTCCGGTTAGTTTACTAGTTTATGATTAGTGGCAGTATATTTGGATATTTTTATAAATCAACCAGGATTTTTTCTCAGTGTTCCGCTTTTTGAATATATTGGATGCAGGTGGTTCTTATGATATTTTCTCCTGTTATGGTCCATTTATATTTGTACATACATCAACGTGGTTGTTTGTGAGCCATTATTGTTGGTGTTATGGATTTTTCCAGTTTCATACGTGGGCTGGTTTCTGATAGAGAGGACCTCGAGGTCTTTGGAATAGGGCCATCTACTGGGAACACTAGGGGGTCCGATTTGGTTGATTCTGAATCCAACTGTGGATCACTTTTTGGAAATTTAAATAAACATCTCAGATCTTTAAGATCTAATATTTGGCACAGTAAACTATTTAAGGCTTACCAGACTGCTGGAATCACCCCAAGGGGTTTACGTATCCGCACTGTTCCCCATGTTAACAATGCGGATGAGGAACTTAATTCCAATTGGAACAAAATACAGCAGGAAGCAACAATGGCTTTTGTTGTGGAACTACTCAAGTTCCACAACAGGGCCATTGATAAAGAATTAGAGGATATCAATACTCTAGTAAACAAATTGGTAACTTATGAGAAAGAACCATTTTTTAAGGGTTCATTAAACAAGGTGGCTTCTGATCTACGTAAGTTTGACACTGAACTTAAATCCAGAAAAAACAAAAAAATTGCTAGGGACCAGGAAGATTATAGGAGGGGGAATCCTTTTATGTCTAATTCCAAACATGTCAGGTTTTCACCCATTCCTTTTAAATCTAATAACAAAAGGAAACGACCAAAATCTATATTAAAAAGGCAGGAGAGTGAGACAATATCCTCCTTTGAGGACACTTCATCTGGCACAGAAAATGAAGCCACAACAGTCTCAGAGTCACCGACCCCAAAAAGAACACCAAGGTCCACCCCTTTAGGCCCAAAACCAGGCGGGGAGGAAGGAAACACCGTAGAAATAGAGAACATTCAGGGTCTTCTGAATTTTGCTCTGGCGAAATGATAAACCCATGTCACAACGTTCTTAACTTATCATGTTTTGAACTATCTCCTACTCAGTTACAAATATTGAATAAAGGTCTTTCTTTTATTCCAGGTTTCACTGTGTCAGAGGAATCTTTTGCATTGGATGTTGTGAATTTTTGTCGACTGCTAAATTTGAAGTTATTTTTTGGTGATAGTGATGTTAATTATGATCATGATAGATTCATATATCATAGATCGAACTTCTCTCCACCTATGCATCAGATGGTGTTGCAATTTCAGAACAGTGTACTTAAGGATTTGCATTTTCTGAGTTCGGATATTTCATTACAACATAATAATCTTTCTTTTGATGAAAGACAAGCTATTTTTGAACTTCAAAATAATAGGGAAATTGTGATAATTTCAGCAGACAAAGGTGGGGCTGTGGTGGTACTAAACTGGATTGATTATGATAGGGAAGCATTACGACAATTAAATGATGTTAGATATTACTCACATATGGTTATTGACCCCACTCAGATGTTTAAGAAACAAATTGAGACATTTTTAAGACAGGCTAAGGATGAGGCTATCATTTCTGATGACATCATGAATCAACTTTTGGTTCATGATCCCATTAACCAATACATATATTTTCTGCCTAAAGTTCATAAGGATCTTTCACATCCACCTGGCAGACCTATTGTATCGGGTAAGGGTTATATTACGGAACCCCTCTCCCTATTCTTGACCAAATATTTGAAGCCTTTGCTCACCAACATTCAATCACGGCTACAAGATACAACGAATTTTTTGCAGATTATTTCCAACACTCAACTTGATCCAGATTGGTTTCTATGTTCCTTAGATGTAAGTGCCTTGTATACCAACATTTCACACCAGGATGGGCTGCTTGCCATGGCTTATTGGCTTGAAGTCTCTAACTTATATGGTTCCGACTTCAATAAATTTCTGGTGGATTTGGCACATTATGTCCTTACTAGCAATGTTTTTATTATAAAGAACAATGCTTCTGGCAAACCAAAGGGACAGCGATGGGGGCATCTTTTGCCCCCATATATGCTGATCTCTTTATGGCATTTGTTGAGAAACACTTAATTTATGATGACAAGAGGAACACATTTCTGGAGGGGATTGATATATGGAGACGGTATCTTGATGATGTGTGGTTGGTGTGGAAGGGGGATGAAGGCTCATTACTGGACTTTGTGACATACCTCAATAACAATGAATGGGGCCTGCATTTCACTATCAATTATGATAAGGAAACCATTACATTTCTGGATGTCCTAATTCAGAGGGCACCGGATCATACACTATCAACTGAGATATATAGGAAGTTTCCAGAATACAATACAATTTTGCATGCTTCAAGTTATCATCCACCCCACATTGCACGCAATATACCTAAGTCACAATTCATACGTGCGAAACGCATTTGTTCTGACGATAGCACTTATCTGAAACACAAATCAGATATTACCAATAGATTCAGATCACGTGGTTACAGAAGTGGTAATATTGCTATGGCCAGCAATAAGGTTAGCTCTTTGAATAGAAGTGACCTATTAACATATAAGGCACGTACTAATTCAACTGGTCAACCTCTTAGATTCACAACTACATTTGCACGTAATTCAAATCGTCTCATCCAAAGTGTGAGGCGACATTGGAATATTTTACAATGTGACATGGAGTTAAATAGTATCATTCCTGAAAGTTGTCTTTTTTCTTACAGAAAAGGGAAGAATTTAAATTCCTTCTTTAATCATTATAAACACAGAGACAACAATTCATCTGAATTGATACAAACAACATTGACAGGGGAGCCTTTAGAGGGGTGTTTTCCATGTGGACATTGCAACAATTGCAAATACATACAAAAGTCCAAACAATTTTCTACGCGTAATTGTCCAAAAGTTTTTGATTTACAATTTTTTTCTAACTGTTCGAGTGATTGGATCATTTATTTAGCTTCGTGCAGTTGCGGTGCCTTCTATGTTGGACAAACATCCAGACCCCTAAGGATCAGAATTTCTGAACATCAAAGTAATATTAAACAAAAAAAGATATACAATGCTTTGTATAAACACACTACAGCACATCCAACAAGTAAATTTAATTTCATCATTATTGATATGATTTTTGGTAATAGGGCCAATAAATCTCAATGGCATTCTATACTCAATGCAAAGGAAAGGAAATGGATAATTAGATTAGGTGCCCTGTTCCCACCGGGACTTAATGAACATTTGTGATAATCAACCAATGGGACTGTTGCTATTAGTATATATTCAGCTATTGTCTTTTGAATTCACTTTTTGTACAATGAAGAAGGCTGTGCTTGGCCAGCCGAAACCGGTTTGTAACATGCTGTGATTTTCATTTAATACAATCTTTTTGTCACCGTTTTGCTGGCTCTGACTTTTTTGTTCCTGATAATTAAAATATATCACTTAAGGTTCCTAATACTGATCCTCTCACAAATTTCTTCTCTTTACAACCTGTTCCAACTCATTTCATTTGCAAATCTCTCAAAAAACTCAAGCCTACCAGCCTTGCTGCAGATACTCTACCATCAGAATTTTTCAAACTTGCTGCAAACAGCATTGCATATCCCATATCCATTTTTATTAATCACTCTGTCACTGAAAACTATGTTCCAACCCTCTGGAAAATCTACATCACTCCCCTGCATAAAGGAGGAAACTCCACTGAACTCAAATTTTAGGCCTATTGCCATCCCTTCTCCCCCCTCAAAAATACTTGAAAGATGTGTTCATACCCAACTCCTAAATCACCTTTTATGCAACAAACTCCTCTCTCACTCAACATGGCTTTCTCCCCCACCATAGCACTACAACTGCCCTCCTCAGCTTTACCACCACTATAAATCACAACAGAAACCAAAATAGGCTTATCCCTGCTATCTTTTAAGACCTCTCTAAGGCGTTTGACACAGTTTGACATCAGAAACTACTATCAGAGCTAGCTACCTTAAACATTAGTCCCTCTACCCTACTTTGGTTCCACAGTTATCTATCCAAACAGCAGCAAGCTGTTAAGTGGAAACAAGAGCTATTCTCTCTACTCCCTGTTAATATTGGTGTCCCACAAGGTTCCATACTAGGATCCCTGTTATTCAGTGTATTCATTAACCAGCTGAATCAATCCACTCTGTTAGCATCCATTATTCAATATGCAGATGACTCTACTGTAATATGTAATGCATCCACCCTCCCACTGCTACAAGAAATCACAACAATCCTTTCTCCAAGTAGAATCTTGGCTTTCCATAGCTAATCTTATCCTGAACCCTAACAAGACCAAGCTGATGTTTTTTCACCCCACTAAATCATTTATACCAAGCAACCTCTTTTCAAATACTTTCTTCTAACAATACAATCATCACCACCACCTCACAAACTAAGTTACTAGGAGTTGTCTTTAATAACAAATTGAAGTCCAATATTCATTTATCAAAAAACCTCATATCAAACTTGACTCTCTCTACTGCATTAAACCATTTCTTACAAATCAATCCAGATTAGACACTACTAGGACTCATCTTCTTTATTCTATGCATCTCACATCTTTACTACACTTAGCAAAACTGAACTTTCCAAACCTGAATCCTGTTATAATAAAATAGCCAAATTCACCACCGACTCCCCTCACAGATAAACTGCTCCTCCCTACAACAATTAAACTGGTTAGAACTCCCCCATTGCCTAACCTATACTCAACACTTAGTAAATCAGCCTGACAAAATTCCAGCATTGCAACACCTACACAAGCCCTATAATAACATTTGTTACCTCCGATCTACACACATAACACTCCTATAAGTCTCCAAAAGTAAAACAGGGCTGGGGATTCCCTGTATTCCCATTATATCTCTAAAATCTGAAACACTATTCCCCAACATATATTAAATGTTACTGACATAACTCAATTCAAGAAACAACTAAAAGACATATAGCCACTGGATCTGCTCCTGTATCAAACCAGAGTAATCTCCTCCCTGTATGCCTTTGCCCCTATCTTGAATCCCCTACTTTCTTATCTGATACATCTTCTTCTAACCCCCTCCTCTTTATCATCCACTTTCTTAACTAATCCTGATAATAACCTTATATTCTCTGTTTACCCTCTATGAAATAACTCTTCCTTCCTAATAATTTGATGTTACTTTTGTATGAATGTATATTATTTTTATTCTACATATTTGATGCTACATCTAATGTTGCTAATATATATTTATACTGCAAAATATTACTGTATATGCTCCTTTTATATTGTTGCATATGTATTATTTTTATGGAGCTTTTCTCCCTGGGCCTCTGCTGAAAATGGGCTCACACCCAGATGGACTATCCTGGTTAACAGATGTAAAATAAAATAAATAGCTGAAGTGGAAGGGTTTCACAAAATGATAATTCTGAGCTTACTCAAAATAGCCAAAGAAAGAGAGGAGAAGAAATATGTAGCCAAATTAAAATAAGGGGCAGGCAGCTAGAAAGATAGTTAAGTTTAAAAACACAGCAGCACCAGGGTGGGACAGTAGAGGAAACTTAGAGACATAGCTGCAAGCTCTTTCCCGTTATAAATATGCAATTATAAGCAGAAAACAAGTAAAACACACTAAAGAAAATAAATCACAATATACAAAATAGTAGAAGGCAATGAAGTAATACAAGAAAGCAAAAACTAACCTTTCCCTCACAGCAAGCTGTGGCAGAGTCTGAGTAAGCTTCTCCATGACTTCGCCGGTCAGGTGCTGATCTGTGGATTTTTTTTATACTGTAACTTGGCTGTTGTGTGCTGAGCTGGGAATGTTTTAACTGATTCTCCACATCTGGACACTTGTTAGTCCCTGACCATGTTTTGCAGTGTAGTCCATATTTATGAATTGTAGGCTATATTGTGGAATCCCATTTCCAGTTTCCATACAGGTATGCAGTTTTGTGTATTGCTGCTCAATTGCTTATAGATCTGTCTTGTTAATCACACAGGGTATTTATATGTGTCATACCATACACCAACTTTTCATGACTGTGGGCCATATTTATAAATTCTAGCCACTGAATCTTTCTGCATTTTTTGTAATGCATTGCCGGGGGAGGGGGGAATGACTTTGAGTGCGTTTCTCACGGCTTGTAACTTGTCAAACTAAAAATGTGTATATTCTAGTCAACAGTGTGTATGGTTTGTAAACCACCTCAACAATAGATTTTTAATGGCAGTGCTTTACCACACCATTGCACTACAGCACGGGTAGTCTTCAGAGTTCACCTTTTATATACACTAGTGATTTCTCATATGGCATTCCTAATCCAAATATCATTCTTTATGTGGATGACATCAGCAGCCGCACAAGGCCCTCCCCTATGCAGAAGGATTTGAACCCCACCCTACAAAATAAAGTCCAGCTATTTTGAAACTGGCTTTTGGACAATAAATTCAGTTTGAATACCAAAACAAAATCCACGGTCATGCAAATTGGAACTGCCAGAAAATTGGCACAGGCCACATAAATCAGAATTATTCCTGATCCTGAAAGGAAATCAATCCCCATAGTTACCCAAAAGGTGCTTCAACAAAGTATTAGTTAAAAAAGCGCACAGTTGCATAGGCATTGAACTGCTGAACTTGTACTGCTCACCCATTCCTGACTGAGGATTACAGTTTCATACTAATTACTCATGCATTCCTGACTGAGGATTACAGTCAGGAATGCAAAGCATTACAGTTTCATACTAATTACTCATGCATTCCTGACTGAGGACTACAGTCGTCAGGAATGCAAAACATTACAGTTTCATAGTAATTACTCATGCCTTCCTGACTGAGGACTACAGTCGTCAGGAATGCAAAACATTACAGTTTCATTCTAATTACTCATGCATTTCTGACTGGGGATTACAGTCGTCAGTAATGCAAAAGATTACAGTTTCATGCTAATTACTCATGCATTCCTGACTGAGGATTACAGTCGTCAGGAATGCAAAACATTACAGTTTCATGCTAATTACTCATGCATTCCTGACTGAGGATTACAGTCGTCAGTAATGCAAAACATTACAGTTCCATGCTGATTACTCATGCATTCCTGACTGAGGATTACAGTCGTCGGTAATACAAAACATTACAGTTTCACGCTAATTACTCATGCATTCCTGACTGTGGATTACAGTCAGTAATGCAAAACATAACAGTTTCATGCTAATTACTCATGCATTCCTGACTGAGGATTACAGCCAGTAATGCAAAACATAACAGTTTCATGCTAATTACTCATGCATTCCTGACTGAGGATTACAGTCAGCAACGCAAAACATAACAGTTTCATGCTAATTACTCATGCATTCCTGACTGAGGAATACAGTCAGTAATGAAAAACATAACAGTTTCATGCTAATTACTCATGTATTCTTGACTGAGGATTACAGTCGTCAGGAACGGAAAATATAACAAAACATAACAGTTTCATGCTAATAGCTCATGCATTCCTGACTGAGGATTACAGTTGTCAGGAATGCAAAACATAACAGTTTCATGCTAATTACTCATGCATTCCCGACTGAGGACTACAGTCGTCAGGAACGCAAAACATTACATTTTCATGCTAATTACTCATGCGTTCCTGACTGAGGACTACAGTCATCAGTAATACAAAACATTACAGTTTCATGCTAATTACCCATGCATTCCTGACTGAGGATTACAGTCATCAGTAATGCAAAACATTACAGTTTCATGCTAATTACTCATGCATTCCTGACTGAGGATTACAGTCATCAGTAATGCAAAACATAACGGTTTCATGCCAATTACTCATGCATTCCTGACTGAGGATTACAGTCAGTAATGCAAAACATAATGGTTTCATGCCAATTACTCATGCATTCCTGACTGAGGATTACAGTCAGTAATGCAAAACATAACGGTTTCATGCCAATTACTCATGCATTCCTGACTGAGGATTACAGTCAGTAATGCAAAACATAACAGTTTCATGCCAATTACTCATGCATTCCTGACTGAGAATTACAGTCAGGAATGCAAAACATAACAGTTTCATGCCAATTACTCATGCATTCCTGACTGAGGATTACAGTCAGGAATGCAAAACATAACAGTTTCATGCTAATTACTCATGCATTCCTTACTGAGGACTACAGTCAGTAATGCAAAACATAACAGTTTCATGCTAATTACTCATGCATTCCTGACTGATTATTACAGTCAAGAATGCAAAACATTACAGTTTCATACTAATTACTCATGCATTCCTGACTGAGGACTACAGTCGTCAGGAATGCAAAACATTACAGTTTCATACTAATTACTCATGCATTCCTGACTGAGGATTACAGTCATCAGGAATGCATTCCTGACTGAGGATTACAGTCGTCAGGAATGCAAAACATTACAGTTTCATGATAATTACTCTTGCATTCCTGACTGAGGATTACAGTCGTCAGTAATGCAAAACATTACAGTTTCATGCTAATTACTCATGCATTCCTGACTGAGGATTATAGTCATCAGTAATGCAAAACATTGCAGTTTCATGCTAATTACTCATGCATTCCTGACTGAGGATTACAGTCAGTAATGCAAAACATAACAGTTTCATGCTAATTACTCATGCATTCCTGACTGAGGATTGCAGCCAGTAAAGCAAAACGTAACAGTTTCATGCTAATTACTCATGCATTCCTGACTGAGGATTACAGTCGTCAGGAACGCAAAATATAACAAAACATAACAGTTTCGTGCTAATTACTCGTGCATTCCTGACTGAGGATTACAGTCGTCAGGAATGCAAAACATAACAGTTTCATGCTAATTATTCATGCATTCCTGACTGAGGACTACAGTCGTCAGGAATGCAAAACGTTACAGTTTCATGCTAATTACTCATGCATTCCTGACTGAGGACTACAGTCATCAGGAATGCAAAACATTACAGTTTCATGCTTATTACTCATGTATTCCTGACTGAGGATTGCAGTCAGGAATGCAAAACATAACAGTTTCATGCTAATTACTCATGCATTCCTGACTGAGGACTACAGTAAGTAATGCAAAACATAACAGTTTCATGCTAATTACTCATGCAATCCTGACTGAGGATTACAGTCAGGAATGCAAAACATTACAGTTTCATGCTAATTACTCATGCATTCCTGACGGAGGATTACAGTCGTCAGGAATGCAAAACATTACAGTTTCATGCTAATTACGCATGCATTCCTGACTGAAGATTACAGTTGTCAGGAATGCATTCCTGAATCAGGATTACAGTTGTCAGGAATGCAAAACATTACAGTTTCATGCTAATTACTCATGCATTCCTCACTGAGGATTACAGTTGTCAATAATGCAAAACATTACAGTTCCATGCTAATTACTCATGCATTCCTGACTGAAGATTACAGTCGTCGGTAATACAAAACATTACAGTTTCACGCTAATTACTCATGCAGTCCTGACTGTGGATTACAGTCAGTAATGCAAAACATAGCAGTTTCATGCTAATTACTCATGCATTCTTGACTGAGGATTACAGTCAGTAATGCAAAACATAACAATTTCATACTAATTACTCATGCATTCCTGACTGAGGATTACAGTCAGTAATGCAAAACATAACCGTTTCATGCTAATTACTCATGCATTCCTGACTGAGGATTACAGTCAGTAATGCAAAACATAACAGTTTCATGCTAATTACTCATGCATTCCTGACTGAGGATTACAGTCAGCAACGCAAAACATAACAGTTTCATGCTAATTACTTATACATTCCTGACTGAGGATTACAGTCAGTAATGCAAAACATAACAGTTTCATGCTAATTACTCATGTATTCTTGACTGAGGATTACAGTCGTCAGGAAAGCAAAACATAACAGTTTCATGCTAATTACTCATGCATTCCTGACTGAGGGCTACAGTCGTCAGGAACGCAAAACATTACAGTTTCATGCTAATTACTCATGCATTCCTGACTGAGGTCTACAGTCGTCAGTAATGCAAAACATTACAGTTTCATGCTAATTACTCATGCATTCCTGACTGAGGATTACAGTCATCAGTAATGCAAAACATTACAGTTTCATGCTAATTACTCATGCATTCCTGACTGAGGATTAGAGTCATCAGTAATGCAAAACATAACGGTTTCATGCCAATTACTCATGCATTCCTGACTGAGGATTACAGTCAGTAATGCAAAACATAACGGTTTCATGCCAATTACTCATGCATTCCTGACTGAGGATTACAGTCAGTAATGCAAAACATAATAGTTTCCTGCCAATTACTCATGCATTCCTGACTGAGAATTACAGTCAGGAATGCAAAACATAACAGTTTCATGCCAATTACTCATGCATTCCTGACTGAGGATTACAGTCAGGACTGCAAAACATTACAGTTTCATGCTAATTACTCATGCATTCCTGACTGAGGACTACAGTCAGTAATGCAAAACATAACAGTTTCATGCTAATTACTCATGCATTCCTGACTGATTATTACAGTCAAGAATGCAAACCATTCCAGTTTCATACTAATTACTCATGCATTCCTGACTGAGGACTACAGTCGTCAGGAATGCAAAACATTACAGTTTCATACTAATTACTCATGCATTCCTGACTGAGGATTACAGTCATCAGGAATGCATTCCTGACTGAGGATTACAGTTGTCAGGAATACAAAACATTACAGTTTCATGATAATTACTCTTGCATTCCTGACTGAGGATTACAGTTGTCAGTAATGCAAAACATTAAAGTTTCATGCTAATTACTCATGCATTCCTGACTGAGGATTACAGTCATCAGTAATGCAAAACATTGCAGTTTCATACTAATTACTCATGCATTCCTGACTGAGGATTACAGTCAGTAATGCAAAACATAACAGTTTCATGCTAATTACTCATGCATTCCTGACTGAGGATTGCAGCCAGTAAAGCAAAATATAACAGTTTCATGCTAATTACTCATGCATTCCTGACTGAGGATTACAGTCGTCAGGAACGCAAAATATAACAAAACATAACAGTTTCGTGCTAATTACTCGTGCATTCCTGACTGAGGATTACAGTCGTCAGGAATGCAAAACATAACAGTTTCATGCTAATTACTCATGCATTCCTGACTGAGGACTACAGTCATCAGGAATGCAAAACATTACAGTTTCATGCTAATTACTCATGCATTCCTGACTGAGGACTACAGTCATCAGGAATGCAAAACATTACAGTTTCATGCTAATTACTCATGTATTCCTGACTGAGGATTACAGTCAGTAATGCAAAACATAACGGTTTCATGCCAGTTACTCATGCATTCCTGACTGAGGATTACAGTCAGTAATGCAAAACATAACGGTTTCATGCCAATTACTCATGCATTCCTGACTGAGGATTACAGTCAGTAATGCAAAACATAACGGTTTCATGCCAATTACTCATGCATTCCTGACTGAGGATTACAGTCAGTAATGCAAAACATAACGGTGTCATGCCAATTACTCATGCAGCCATGAGGGAATAGCTTACCTAGATACATACATCTCAAAAGGAGAAAGGAGCTTTAAGTCTCGAATACACAGGAAAAACACATTTTCAAATGGATATTTAGAATATTCAAGTAATCATCCTAGGAAATTATTAACCAATATTTACAAGGGACAAATTATTAGAGCTATCAAAATGACATCATCATATTCTGAGACGTTAGAAGAAGTTCAATTTATTACCACATTATTTAGAGATAGAGGTTACGACATGAACATGATGGAAAAAGTGAGTAAGTATGCCATTAAAGAATGGGGAGTTAAATATATTCCCTTGTTAGGTTACAACTATAATAATAAGGAAATTGTCCATAAAGATCTAGGAGGGTCAACTAATATAGGGACAATTAAATTTAACAAAGCTTTAGTAGTAGAATATGGACCATATGTTACAAAGTTAAAGAATATAATGGTCAAAAATTGGAACATTTTATTATCAGACCAAGAAATTGCTGATATATTAGGACCCCAACCTTTATTTGTTAATAAAATGGGACGTAATATAAAGAGCTATCTCGAAAGAAGTCAAATAGTCAGGGGAATGGAAATAAGTAAGAAGCATACTAAAAATGTGGGAGTTGCAAAAAGTGTTATGCAATTAATGAGGAAGAAGGAGTCATTTTAGACAACATCAATAGAACTAATATTAGGTTCCAACAGGGCAACTGTAATTCCAAATTGATTATTTATTTAGCCAAATGTATAGCTTGCCCAGGATTTTATATAGGAAAGACAGAGAGGAATTTTAAGAAACGTATCTATGCACATTTGTATAGCATTAGGATGAAGGATGTAAATAATGCTTTGTACAGGCATGTAAATAAGTATGGTGACAGACACAATTTTAAATTTGCCATACTGGATAGTATTCATATAGATCCTAGAGGGGGTAATTATAAAGGTATGTTATCTTGTAAAGAAATATGGTGGCAGCTATATACACTGGATGCCTCTACACCTCCAGGGCTTAATGACTATGTCACCATTAAACCCCTTTTGACCATTGCATGGACACTTCATATCATATAGGTTCATAGGTTCATACTAGGCTATCTGCCCTAGGGCATTTATAAGCCTAGCCAGAATGTGTTTGGCTTTCACCACCCATTTTAAATGTATTTTGCTGTGCCCTTTTTCGAGGTTAGTATACTGTGCCTCTGTCTAACAGTGACACAAAAGTGATACCCGGGGTAAACCTACGATCTCCCATCCACTCATCAAAATTCCTCTTGAAGAGAGTCAATGAGGGACTCTGCCTAACCTGGACTGGGATTTTATTCCAGAGTGAAGGGAGCCTCTGGGTTATGAATCTGTCCCTCCAGCAGGTCCTATTTATTTCAGTGCTGTGGTTCAAGTCTCTCGAGCACGTAGCTCGATGGGATTTGGATTTTCTGAGGTGCAGCATGTCCATTAATTCCGGGTTGGACATGGCTTTATATGTCAGGCACAGATCGCCTCTGAGCAGGCGGTATGCCACTGAGTAGAGCTGGAGTTTCTTTAACCGGGCAGCATATGACATCTGTTTGAGCCCTTTGATCCTCTTGGTGAGGTACTTTTGGGGTCTTTCCAGTTGCAGGTGTCTGGAAGGTACATCCCAAAAGGGGCATTGTACTCAATTATGGGCCTAATGAGGGATGAGTAAAGAGGCACGATGACCTCCCGTGATCTAGATGTGAATCCCTTCATGATTAGGTGGGCTATATAAAATGTTTTTCTAACCACTTTGGCCACGTGGTTGTCAAATGAGAGATTGCTATCAACTTGGGTCCCCAGGTCCCTAATTACTTCTTCTGTACTTAATGGATTACCACCTATGTGGTAATTTGTGGGCACTTTGTTTTTGCCAAGGGATGACTATACACTTTTGGCATTTAGCTTGAGGCCATGGCTCTGGCACCAGTTGTCTGTTTCTATGAGGCCCTTTTGGAGGATGCTTGTGTCGGCTGGAGAGTCAGTTATGGCCCAGTTTGCAGTCATCTCGAACTTGGTCAGCCACAGTCCTTCCGTGTTGGCCTGTACCTCTGAGAAATATATACTGAACAAGAGAGGTCCCAGGACTGAGCCTTGTGGGACACCACTTGAAACTGGTTTGGAGTCTGACATGGCTCCAGCAATTCTAACCATGTGGGTTCTGTCCTTGAGCCAGTTTGCAATCCATCTAGTGACATAGGGGTTTATATTTAAGCTGGTGAGCTTATCTATAATGCCCGAGTGGGGTATTGTATCGAAGGCTTTTGCGAGGTCCAGGTAGGCTGTGTGGACCACCTTCCCCTCGTCAATGGCCTTGGTGACTGTTTCAAAGAAATCAACCAGGTTTAAGAGGCAGGATCTGCCCTTAACAAAGCCGAACTGGGTAGGATCCAGTGACTGTAGGTCCCCAATATCTTTATTTATGAGGTCCATGATGATCCTTTCCATAGCTTTGCAGACCAAGATAGTCAGGCTTATGGGGCGATAGTTTCCAGGATCCATTGAGGCACCACCTTTATGGAGAGGGACCACTGTTGCTGTACGCCACTCTTTGGGCACATATTCTGTAGTAAGGCTGAGATTGAACAGTAGTTTTATGTTTGGGTTTAGCTCTTCTTGGAGTTCATGTAGGACAGCCGGGACACCGTCTGGTCCCATTGATGTTGTGTTTTTTGCTTTGGAGAGGGCGGCTCTTACCTGAGCATCTGAGATGTCAGGGGGTCAGCACTCTGCTGGGATAGATATTTGCCCTTTTGGTGCGGGGGGGAGAAGTTTGCGCTGAACCTGTCAGCTAGGATGTTGGCAATGTCTGTGGGTTCAGTGTATTTTTTGTCATTTTGGATGAATTCTGAGCACATCTGGGAATTACCACCCAGGTTCCTAACATAACTAAAGAAAGCCTTGTGATTATCCTTAGTGTCCTGTGCAATTTTTCTCTCGAAGCTGGCCTTAGACAATTTTATGAGTGCCCGTAGTTTTTTGCTAATACTGATCAGTGATGCCTTCCCTTTTTGGGATTTTGCTCTATCATTTAGTAGCTTCCTCCTTCTATTGTATAGATTGTTTATGGCTGGGGTCCACCAGACAAGATGTCTGCCTTTGGAGGATTGGGTCTTGGTTTTATTTGGGATCGTATGATCCATGCATTCCTGAAGGTGTTCATAGAATGCGTTTATAAAGGATTCTGCGGTCTGGGCCGTATTTTCCACAGGCCCGGGGGCTTTGAAGGATTCCACCTCAGTTTTGAGGAGTGTGAAATTTGCTTTAGAGAAGTTTTTCACTGTGGTTTTCTGGGCAGAGGGTGGGGTCAGGATGTGAATATCCAGTGAGATTAGTTTATGGTCTGATCTTACCGGTGAGGGATACACTTCTGGTCTGGAGCATAGAGTCCTCATGTTGGTGATGATCAGGTCCAGTATGTTTTCTCCTCTTGTGGGAGTGGTAACAAGTTGTTCCATAGCATTTGAGTTTATAAATTCTAGGAACCTTTGGGCTAGGGTGTTGGAGCTAGAGTAATGCTCCCAGTCTATGTTTGGGTAGTTGAAGTCGCCCAATATAATGGTGTTTGGAGAGACCTTCATATTTTCCAGTGTTCTCAGAAAGGCCGAGTGGGGTTCCTGGGTTTGGGAGGGTGGTCTGTAGCAGGCTATAAACTGGAAGGCAGTTTTACCCACTGTTAGTTGCACATGGATAGTCTCTGATGCTTCGTGCTTTGCCACCAACCTGGAGGTGTGGGTATCTTTGATGAATATCGATACTCCCCCTCCTTTTGTGGTTCGGTCCAAGTTTTGGGGCCGAAAGCATGGTATGAGGTATAACCTGGTAGTGCTGGGGTGCTCTCGGGAGCCCTGAACCAGGTTTCTGTTACTGCACAGATATCGATGTTCTCTATGCTAAGGAGAGTTTCGAGTGCATGCATCTTGAGGTTTAGACTTCTGGCGTTGAGTAGCATTACTCTTATTTTCTTATCCCTTGTGATACCTATGGAGGTGGGTTTGTCTTTTGAGCCTTGCCTAAAAAAGGCACTATGGGGGTAGCAAGAGCCTTTGCCAATATCCGAAAGCCCAGGGGTGACAGGTGCAAGCCGTCCCTAGTGAAGCATCGTGGCTTGTCGAGCATATCATCCCAAGCTGACAGGCATTGGACCCCCTTTGAATGATACTAGTACTTAAGCCAATTGTTGAAATTGATCATCTTGTCTTCATATTGTGGCATCATTCTTGGTGAGGGTAAGATGCTACTCAAGGTCAGGGTCATACTGGCCTGGACTACATGCTCAGAGAGCTCCTTTATGTCTCTTTTCATGTAGTCCAGGGAGGTACGTCTCAGGTCATTCACACCAGCATGGACAATGACTGAGTCATATTTGTACTTGCCTTGGAGTGACCTGAGTGCTTGTGTTATGTGGCGGATCCTAGCGCCCGACAGGCTGCTCACCGTGACCCTCTCCTTGTTCAGTCTGGTGAGCGGGACGTCAGTGTGCCTGATGATAGAGTCACCTATTACAAGTGTATCAGGTGTGTTGTTTAGTCTTAAAGGCTGTGACTGTTCGGCACACTGGCCTTGTGAGATATGTGTTGTACGTGTTTTGTTTTGGGGTAGCGGTTGCTTGGGTGTCTGCTTTGGAGGTTTCTGCTGCTTAGGCAGATCTTTATTTAGAGCCTCAGAGTATGTTTTTGTGTGATTATGTGTTTGGTTTGCTGTCGGGGTAGGTCTATGTGAGACTGGAATTGTAGTGAGTGTGGTTTCCTTCTCCTCCTGACTGGTTATGCCAGTACTGAGTTGAGAGAGCTTAGCCTCCAGTTTGGCTATATGGTTGCATCTCTCACATGTGTTGGAATTTGTTGGGAGGAGGAGAGGGTTGTCTGTGTACATGAGGCAGTTGTAACATTGCCTCAACATTCCCAGATTCACCAGCTGGACCGGAGAGGAGATTGACAACTGACCTTTGGACATGCTAGAATAATATTGGGAATTCCTTAATAATTGAAAACGAGGGCCAGTGGGGAGTGAAGGTGTAGTGCTTTTAATTTTTAGTGCTGACTTATATAATTGCTTTAGCGAGCAAGTGCCAGGTAACTTAAGTGCAATGTGTTACAGGTAACTTAAATGCAAAAACGACAAACAGTAACTTTCTTTCAAGTGAAACAAGGAAATAAGTACAGTAAGCAATGCAGATATCACTAGTGATCCACAGAAGCGCTGGGAAGCCGCGTATTAGGTGGAATTAGCATTCCAGGGAAATAACAAGCAAACAAACAACAAGCATATAAACAAAGCTAGATTCAGCAGGCCTGGATCTAGTCTATGCTACAGCAAACAAGCTGTACCAATTTCAGAAAGATACAGTTCAAATATTCAGGCACTATAAACCTTTAACCAGAAATTCCCAGCTCAGAAGGGCAGAGTCCAGCCTCTTCTCCCACAAGAGTGCAGACCACGAACCTTCTTAATGTAAAATAACTGGCCTGAAGCCCAAGTGCTTAAACCAGAACTAATACACTTTAAGAATAACAGACACTGGGCTCTCAGTCAGCAGTTCCCAACTTAGAAGGTATCTATGCACAGGTGTATAAAATAATTATGACTAATTAAGACCACAAATTTTATATTTATTTTGTACTATAATAGAGAAGCACTTTTTAACCATGAAATGCATAACATTTTTTCAAAAAAGCGTTTTTTAATAATGTTTTTTCATAAAATTATTTGTATACACAGTACTTTATTGTACTAGAATTTACAGGATGAGTTTCAAAATTATTTTTTAGTGCATATGTTGCTTTAAAAATTTTTGTATTTTTGATGCCAAAACATTTATTTAAATGGTAACAGTTTCTTTTGTGTTGTTCTGATGAAGCCCCTATTGTAGCAGGTGAAAGCGCTTAACTACGTCTGACATTAAATTGAAATCTTAACGACATTGGAGTGGATGACAATTTCATTTCACTAACTTTGTAATTGTCAGTTACTGGTTACATCAGGTGGATTTGGCATCTCAAGAGCCCATGGTATTGGCGTTCTACATTTCTTATTGTTATTATATGTCCAAGATTTCTGAAACAGACTGTACTTTGGCATAAAAAGTCCCAAGCACATCATCCAAACCCTTCGTACCACATAGCATAAACATTTCTCATGTTTAGTCCAATGCAGAATGCTTAATCCTGATGTACAAAAGTTAGAATGATGTTTGGTCACACATATGTTGATTTACTCATCTTCAAAGAAGCCCTTGGTTCAAAGAATGGCTCAGTTCTTGTGCTAATTGTTGATCACAATGTGAAAATGGCGGCTGAGAAGCCAAAAGAACAGTCAGAGCTGGTAAGCAGTAAAACATATAACCATAAACACAGAGTCACCCAAATACTCCAAAATTATATGAAATATAGCCACATGTGGTTGTTTTTGTCCCAAACATAAGCGACACAGTATATAGTAAAAAACTGCACTTGAAAAGGCAATGAATGGACTGAAAAGTTGCCCCTTGTTATTCCGAGTTTTAGCAACAAAAAAAATGATCAGCATGCATGCTAACAAGAACCAGATCACTGGTCGCAAAGGAACATTTAGATGTGGACATTGTACTGCCTGCCCCCTTATAGACAATAGCAATCTCTTTGAACATCCAAGAACTAAAAGAAGTTACACATTTAATGTGAAAGCTACGTGCTCAACCATCAATGTGGTCTGTTTAGCCACATGTAAATCATGTCCAGCTTATTACATGGGGAAAACCAACCAGATTTTTAAAAGACACATATTAAGACATCAGAGGGACATTGCGAATAAAGTTCTGCATAATGCGCTAGCATTGCATGTTAGCATGCGCGCTGATCATTCTTTCATGTTCAGAGTTATTGAAAACATTTATACTGGGTCAAAAAAAGGTGATATTGAAAATCTCACGGAATTAAGGGAAGCTAAATGGATCATCAATCTAAGAGCTTATCAACAACCTGGTTTAAATAGTGTTATCCCCCTGAAGCTGACTTTGAAGGCAAGGAGACCTACCATTGGCTGACATGTAGATGTGTCAGCCATAGGATCTTTGTATTGGCTACAGTGATTCATGATTAAAATGAGTGAATATGTTAAACAATTGGATGTGATAAAATAAAGACTGAAACCTAGGAATTGCATTGGTCTGATGTCAGATCAATTTTCATATATAAATACAACTGAATTCCCATGTTTTTCAACGATCTGAAGAAGATTAATCAAAAGCACTTATCATTTGACAAGGAAGGGACCATTTTTACTGTGCTGTTTTTTTATTTTGGTGAAATTAAAAACAAATTAAAAACTTGTTTTTAATGAACTACCAGGACCTACATCGTGGATAGAACCTTGCTAACTTTCAGGTTCTGTATTCAGCTCTATGATACATTTTTTTGTATCAGCCATGGTTGTATTTTCTGCCGTTCGCTCACATTTTTTTAATATTTAGCTTTTTCTTTATAATTCTGCAAGGGAACTGGTCTACTGCAGACCCCTTTCAGACGCACATTAAACAATAATAGTAAATGCAGTATATGGAGTTTAGAGGCAACAATCGACCAATATGTTTATTGTAGGTGAAAAAAAACAAAAGTATATGTAACCTGTACAAACACACTAGTTTGGGTGCCAGGATAGAACCTGGGACCATGGAAATGCAAGACAAATCCCCCACCATGGAACTACTACAGTGGTATGAAATGTTACCTTCAAGTCATCTGTCAACTCAATAAAAGAACATTACCAGAATAGAAGACATTGCTCATAAGTGAGTTACCAGGCAAACTGAAGACATAAGACAAATCTGAGTTTTAAGGAAATACTTAGGTTCATAGACTAGTACTAGGCTAACTACCTTTGTGGGCTATTTTAAGCGTAGCCAATTACCCCATTTGAGAATCAAACCCTGCACTTTTGGTTTATAAGACGAGCATCTTAACCATTATGCCAATCTCCCACCCCTTACATTCCATCCTGGTAAGCTTGAGGATTTTATTGTCTTGTAATAGGTTTACAGCTAAAATGATTTTAATATATAGTTTAAGTTATTGCAACTACTTAAGAAATGGATGAACAGATACCTGAAAATGGTTCACATGTTGAGAGATTCAAATTTGAATGTTATAACACTATAAAAATATATTTTTGATTTTCTAACTGGACTGCAGTAAAATAAATTATGTACAAGGAGGCATCTCTGAAGCTGTTTATGGCTAAATGAAGAGTCATTATTTATCTGTGCAACCACATGATTTGCCACAAATGCAAACAGCTGCAGTTTCATTGGTGAAGAGAGGCAAAGAACAAAGTACTGATAACATATGTCAGACAACAAATGGAAGCTGCAAAGTTCATGCTACTTTCTGTTTATGGGGTAGAATTCTGTGTTCCTGTGTCAAATGTAGGCAAACACATTGATTTACTTATAGAACTGTATAATTTGTTATTGTCAAGCAATGCATATTTTGGTTAGATTTACAAATAAACTCTAGTAAAATGAAAAATTACAGGGGATGGAAAGGAATGAGTGGCCATTGATCTTCCCATGTTCCTTATGGGGAGAGATGTGGCTGTCGACTGTTGAAACTGTGGATATACTGAGGAGGAAACCTGTCTGTGGCAAATCAAGCATGTCACCAGCACATTTGTGGCCCAGTACAGATGAAGAAATCACATAAGGGTGCTAAGAATTTTCCAGAAATATGCCTGGCTCTTCTTTGGATAAGTGCATTAACTAGATCAAATGTTTGTGTACATTCCATATTAAAGAATAAACATGCTCTGTATTGTATGTCAGCTACACCATAACCTAAACAAAATTAATTGCACTGCAGTAGAGTTTATTTATATGAACATAGGCACTCCTGGAGAAACTATGTTTACTATCAGTGGGATTCAGTAAACCCTACATGGTCATTTTCCACTGTGTGCATGTCAAGCTGTGACTTGCACATGGTAGCACAAGTATTAGATTCAGTAAGTCCTGGGTAGAGGCATGCAGCCCTACGCAAACAAGGTAAACACCATGGCATGCTGATTACAGCATAAGCAGCTGAATTGCATGCTAATCCACCAATCCAACACAGTGGAGCCATTCAACAAGCTATTAATCAACCATGTAGACTGTGTGCTGGGTTTTCCTGTGAATTCCAAAACTTTTGGAATAAAGCCGTGGAAAGGAATCTATACAGATGGAATGTTAGGAGCTGTTGCTGTCTTAATTCATTTTTATATGCTACAGGCTGAAGCCAGTGCTGCTGCTGCTAATATGCCTAGGCCAGAAAGGAGAACAGTTTTCAGACCTTGTTTAAATTTTCACAACCTATATGACATGGAGATTGTAGAGCTCTACAAGGTGGATAGGGACACACTACAGGAACTCAATGATCTCTGCCATCTGCAGCTCAGAGCCATAGCCAACCGAGGGAAACCCATCCCATTGGAGACAAATGTATGGGTAGCACTTAGAAACTTACCTACAGGTACCTTTCAGACACCAACAGGGGACATGCTGGGGGTCACAGGCATCAGCACCCCGGATCCTGAATGTATGCTACAACATGCCAGGGGCCACATATATTTCTCCGTAGTTCTGAGGAGAGGTACAGAAATATGCAAGAGGTCTACCAAGTAGTACACTACCCTGAAGTATTGGGTGCCATAGATTGCACACACACAGACCTTAAGGCACCACCCGGGGAACAGAGGAGGGCCTACATAACCAGAAAGGGTTACCACTCTATCAACTGTCAAGTCATGTGTAATGCCAAGGGAATCATCTTGAACATATGTGCTGGAACCCTGACAGTTACAACAACTCACATATCTGACACACCTCCCAATTCTACCAGATGTTTGTGAGGGGGGATATCCCACAGGGTAATTTACTGGGGGATGCAGACTATGCACTGGAACCATGGCTGATGACACCCATCAGAAATACACACACACCCATGGAAGAATGCCATAATGAGGTGCACATACAAACCAGAAATATCATAGAGCATGTGTTTGTGCTGCTGAAGTCATGGTTCCGGTGCCTAGATAACATCTGGTGGAGTCATGTAGTACAATCCACAGACACGTACAGAAATATTCACTGCATGTGCCATGCTACACAATATCATCATAAGTAAATGGCTTCAGCAGGATCAGCAAGAGGAAGGGGCACACATTCCACCACCAATGCCAAGGTCACCACAGTCACAGGCAGATGAGAAGTCACAGGGGGAACCACCAGCTGCTATGGGAGTAAGCAGATGTAGGCATGCTCAGTATGCCCTTGCATTGGCAAAGAAACAATGGGCCAGATTCAGGAAGGCTTACACGGAGTTCAAGAGTAGTGTAAGCCTCCGTGTAAGCCTCCCGATTCAGGAACAGCCCAAATCTCCGTGTAAGAGACAGCTAACACGTCTCTTACACGGACTGGGCGTGGAAATGCTCAATACCTCATTTGCAGCTTAAAGATATGCAAATGAGGTATTTGAGCGATCCACGGAAACCAGTCCGTGTAATGGGCGTGTTATTGCAGAAATGTACTCAGCTGACAACTGAGTACATTTCTGCAAAATAAAACGGAGCTATGTCAGCTCCAA